>NW_015386352.1:370367-412613 GCF_001527695.2 Protobothrops mucrosquamatus
TTTTTTTTTCTCTGTGATCTGGACTCTGTGCTCCTGCTAACACATCCCAAGATAGCATTTGCCCTTTCAGCAGCTGCTGGTTCATGTTTAACTTGTGGACAAAAATGATCCCAGATCCCTTTCAATGAAATGTGCCAAGCCAAATCTCTACATCCTATACTTATGTCTTTTATTTTTTCCTATCCAAATGCAGAATTTTACATTTCTCCTTATTCCATTTCATCCTATTTATTTTGGCCCACTATTCAACTATGTCAAGATGTTTTGGAATCTTCTCTTTCATATGTTAACCAGTGTCTAGTTTTGTGTCATCTGCACATTTGGTAATTACTTCCTCAACTCTTTTATCCAAATCATTAATAAAAATCTTAAATAGTAGAAGTCCTGTGTCATCTCCAAGACAATACAGACTACTCTCTGATTATGATTATTCCGTTATTATGAATCTATCCAATCTATGAAGCTTCCCAGTCATCCAGGTCATAGTTGTCACAAAAGTACTTTTTCAAAAGGCAGCTGGACTTCCTTTGTTTTTTTCCCCTTGAAGACATTTCGCTTCTCATCTAAAAAGCTTTCTCAGTTCTGACTGACTACTGGGATGGAAACATTTATATTCCCTACAGTCATTTGCTCATTAGCACTCTCTCTAAGAGTTGTTGAGTGCCCTTGGGGTTTATATGTGCCCTCAGGGTCATCTGAATCAGAGTGCAAATGGGTGTGTAACCTTCTTGGAACTGCTGAGAAGACTGTGTAGTAAACAAGAGATAGCTGCTGTCATATCCCTCTCCCTCTGTTGAGAGATGGTATAAATCCTTCCATTCCTCCCCCAATTCAGTTAGACCTGAAGAAGCTTCTTGGATGAGAAGCAAAATGTCTTCAAGGAAAAAAAAACAAAGGAAGTCCAGTTGCCTTTTGAAAAAGCACTTTTGTGAATACTCCCTATTATATTAAGCCATTAAAAAAGGGGATAAGATTAGTATGAAATATTGACTCTTGTTAATTGAATTACTGTCCTAGCCCTCTTAAATATGTTTGATGATGATGATGATGATGATGATGATGATGATGATGGTGATGATGATGATGAAGTTGGAAAGGACCTTGGAGGTCATCTAGTCCATCCCCCTGTTCAGCCAGGAAGCCCTATACCATTTTGGACAAATAGCTGTCCAGTCTCTTCTTAAAAACTTCCAGTTGGGAAGTGGTTATGGGAACTGAAGTCTAAGCTATCTGCTGGGATCAGATTGCCCATCCACATTCTAAACAAGAGTAGGACACTTTTTAATATGATTTTCAATGTTTGGGGAACGGATTTGTAAGGAATAGCAACTGTTGGCTAAGAGGGATTCATGAAATATTGGTGCTAAAACAGTTGACATAGTTTTCTACTTTCTTGTTGTTGTAATTTAGTGAAGTACTGGATGTTTTCAACTACTCTGAAATAACAACAAAAGTATCTCATTGCTGTTGTGCTCCATTTACCTTATAAGCAATTTAGGATAATCTAAAAACCATCCTGTTCCCCTAATTGAGCTGTTTAGTTTAAAAATGACAGGAACAATATATTTTGCATTCTTGTAATGATGTGCTTGAATCATAAGATATACTACTTAAGAACACCGAATGAGTCATGAAAGAAGACATCCAAGCCTTTTTACAGATTGAAAATGAGTACTGTAATTTCACATGTTCCTCAATTGTTTTATTTTGACTCAAAATTGAGCTTCAAACTTTCCAAATGTTTTGGAGAGAGAGAGAGAGAGAGAGAGAGAGAGAGAGAGAGAGAGAGAGAGAGAGAGAGAGATCATTGGCAGCAAGTGTACTTTTCTTCCAAGTGTATTTTTGTGCTACAAAAGAAAGATTAACACAGGCATCCAACTGATCAGTGAAGAGGTATGTGAAGAAAAGAACCTTTCATTTTTTTCTGCCACTGCTGAAACGGAAAAAAAATGTGGGATAGGCAGGTGGGAAGATGACAGGTAGAAAGAATGGATTTTCAAAGGGAGTTGTAGGAGGAATCAGACCCTGTCACACTTCTAAAGACACAATTGGAAGCATGATGCTGTTTGAGGCAAACTCAGAACCTAGGTTTTTTTGGGGGGAGATGGGTGTTAATTATTTTGGATGAAAAATGATTTTTAAAGTCCAGTTCACAATTATATTAAGATGTTTGGGTAGCTTCTCATTAGCAGCCTTCATTTTAAATCTATGTTGAACCTGGGTTATTGAAATTAGCAGCAATATTCTTTGGCGAATGTAAGAAGGTGCTGGGTGAGAAAGAAAGTGCCGAATCAATGATGAGTGGGGAAGAACAGAAAAAAGTTTAGATGAGCAGCTGACCATTCCCAGATAGATGAAGTTATTGCATATCCAAAGCCTTGGCTGCCATTTTGAAAACAAGATGAGAGGAAGTGAGAAGAAAACATGATACATAATTATATAGCACTATTCCCAGGACATTATCTAATCATGTAGTTGTATTTTCTTTTCCATTTTGCAAACAGCAGCTGGGCTGCTTAGTTTTTAGCCAAGCCTGGGCCTTGTCTTGTGAAAAATGCAAGGAAAAGAGAAAAGAAAGCGAGAGAGGAAAGAAAGGCTAAACCATGGTTATAGCATTATACTTCAATACATCTTATATTTCAGGATTGTATTTATAGAAAAACACATTGTTTTTAATGTAGACACACAAAAAAAGTCCTTGGATGTGTCATTTCTAATGGTTAAAAGTTCTCCCACAGTACTCTATCTGGGGAAAGTGACATTAATGAATATAGCTGAAGCTACAGAGTCAGCTGTTACCTTTGGATGGACCATTTGTTACCTCTCACTAACACTTTAAAGCGCATTGTACTATAACAACTATACATTAATTAAAGTAAGCAGGGGATTGGAGCAGATAATTACAGTTACAAAGTGTAAGAAATGTCTAGGAGTGGAGCAACCATTTTAAGCAACCATTCAAAGAAGGGGAATATGGCTGCAGTGTATGATCCTTCAAAATACCGTGAAAGGATTACAAAAAAGCATACTGAAATTATAGAATTTATTCTACTTACTGTATGCATTAAGACGAGCCTCACATGTAAAAATTCTTTTTGGGAATGTATATAATTTCTGCCCTCCCTGATTTCAGTATATGTGGGTTCCTGCATGTATGTGAACTCATGTGTGGATTTATTTGCATAATAGTTCATAACATTTGTAAGAGTGAGAAAATCCTGATGATTCAGGAGCAAGAATAATCCAATTTTTAAAGGCTATTATCTGTATTCTCAGTGTAGCCTGTAAAATGAGTGAACAAATGTAGGGCATCAGCAGATCATCCTAGTGTGATTTCAATGATTTTTTTTGTCTTTCTTTCATTGCAACTTGCATCAGGAAGTAATAGAATAGAAGCAGATTCTTATGACTGCTATATGACATACAACAAATCAACAAGATCAGGTTATCTGCTGACAAAGATATGCAGCCAATCATATTGCTAAAAACATCCCTGGTATGACGCCCATGCATTTATGAAAGTAAAAATAAAAAAAAATGAAAGTGATCTATAACGGGATCCATTGCCCCCAGTATACAGCATACAACTCTGTCTTCAGAAAGTGTTTTTTTTTTAAAAAATATAAGAATGTTTGCAGGATCTAGTGCTTTTGTGACATTAGGTCTCCTTCTTTGTATGTGTGTGCAACATCATAGTGTACATTCAAAAGGGGTAGAGCTTTTGTTCTGTTGCTGCACTACTGCTTTAGCCATTTCATACACACACACACACATACCCAAAGACCCCTGTAGTTTCTTGGTCTGTTCCCCGGTTGCATAAGCTATCATGCTCAGAGCATTAGTATCCAACATATTCATGTTCCTAGAGAAGACATACGAAAGAGCAGAGTTGCATAATTGCAATTGCTTTCCCAGATCCATATGTGACTGCTCCCAAAGATCCCTAGAGTGCATCTACCAGGTCTTCCCAAAACTACTGCCAAATAAAGTCTGCTCTAACATAAAGTAAGCATATTACACTATTAAATACAAACAAATTGGTTTAAAGCATAGCTATTCACAGGCATGCAAAAAGCTTTCGAAGAAGACTTTCTTTACTGAAGATGGGATTTCTTGGAAAAGCAGCTCACCCTAATAACATAATAACAATTGCATAAAGATCAAAGGGGGCATGAAAACCATGATAATATGATTGCATTTCATGCACTAAGCAGGGTTAGTACAGATTAGACGTGTCGTTAGTTGAAAATATCTGCTGCTCTTTCTATTTGGGAAGGGGAGACCCTTGACTTCTGAAGAATATCTTCCTTCCGTTTTTAGGATTATATTTACCTAAGCACAAAGCAGATTTTCTAACCATACAACAGTGACAGAAGTAGGCTAGGATTTGAATGTAGGTCCAATCAGTGGCAATATGCATACTAATATGTGGCACAGCTTGTGTAATGAAGTTCCCAGCATGCAGCCTGGAAAAGTATCCTCAAGTGTGCTGGTTGATTTATTTCCTCTGTCAAAAGGCAGGACAGTGAGGACTTGTCCTCTCCTACAATACCTGCAAGAGTACTCTGTCATTGTTTGAAATTTTAATAACATCTGGAAGTGTAGCTTTAGTTTACATTATTTAGCATCATTTCATTTAACAAGGTTACTTCCCCTATTCCTTTTCATACTTTGCCATTGTATTAAAACTGTTCCTCCTTTCTTCAATTGAAAGAATCACATGTAAAAAAAAGGAATCAGTTTAATTCTTTTATCAAATTAAAGTCTAGTAAGAAGCTGAGAGAGGGAAGCCTCTGCATTTGTCTTTCTATAATGGCACCTAGTCTCGTGAAAGAATGACAAAATGGTCAACAGTGTTTTCTGCATAAGGCATTGTCTAGCTCAGAACTGTAGGAACTACATTCATAATCAAACAAATGGGGATTGGTATTGCTACAATTTTGAAAAACCTGATTTTTTAAATTTTTGTTAAAATGTGCCACATAATAAAAGAGGGAGGTGTAAAAGCACTGTTTCAGTAGTAAAATAACAAGCAGTTAAAAATACGCTGCAGACTAGCATTTGTTGGAGCTACCACGAAAGTGCTGGAAAAAATATTGAGATTCCATGATGTGTCTATACCAGGGGTCTTCAAACTTGGCCCTTTTATGACTTGTGGACTTCAACTCCCAGAATTCCTGAGCCAGCACAGGGCCAAGTTTGAAGACCCCCTGGTCTATACCCACAAAGGTCAGAATAGTGCAAGCCATGGTATTCTATGGAAGCAAAAGGTGAACTTTGAAAAAAAAAAAACAGGATGAAAAAAGCATCAATGCTTTTGAACTTTGATATTGGAAAAGACTCCTGGGAATACCATGGAGAGCCACAAAAGAAAACAAACTGATCATTGAACAAATCAACCCAGAGCTCTCACTTTAAGCATAAATGACCAGGCTCAAATTATCCTATAACATATTACGCAAAGAACTAGTGGATTAGATTTCTGGAGAAGATTTTTAATACTGAAAGAGGTAGAATGAAAGAGAAGAAGAGGATAACCGACAGCAAGATGAATAGGCTCAATCAGAAAACAAATATGGAGTTATTCCATTAAAAAAGTAGACATCCTGAATGATTATATGGACATACCAACAACAATAACAATAATCTTTATTGATTAGCTGGTGGGCCATATCAAGGTGCAGAGTTCCAAACACACATTATACTAAAAATGCAGTAAAAACAATTTAGAATGGAATTAGTTAAAATATAATTTAGGATAAAATAGAAATATAATATAATTTAAAATAAAATTGGGATAAAATACATTTTTAAAATGAAATTAGAATCAAATAGGGCAATTTAAGATGTAGACAGATAAAATATGATAAAATTATATTTCACTATCACCCCTACAATCTACCCCAATCAGTCTCACATATGCCAATCTCAGCCGAACCATTTTGCTCAGGTACTGTGCTGTGTTAAATGTAATTTTCAAATTCAGGCCGCACATAAGGTAAGTTATTTTGATATGGGGGTCCCAATGGGTCATTCGTTTAGTGTAATAGGCTAAGGTACCTGTCTCTCACCCTATTATACAGGCAGCAGTGAAATAGAATGTGAGCAGGTCCTCAACCTTTGCCACTTCGCAGATGCAGAGACGTCCATTATAGGGTATACAGTGGAATCTCCCATATCTGACCATTGTGTCAAGCTGTTCAAATTTCGCTTGTGTGAATATTTCCCTAAGATGTTTTGGCAGTTGTAACTTCAAATAGCTGCCTGCTTGAAAAGTGTGTTTGTATTTGCTCAGCCATTTCAAGTTACCCACCTTACTAAGGATGGCTATGTCATTTTGTGCTTCAATATCCTTAATTCTTTGGGCAGCTCTTTTTTTAGATCATTCCCCTGTTACGCAAGAGACAGGAAGGCCACAGCTTCTTACAACATTTGTCAATTTAGTGAACCAGAACATTTGTGATTGTAATTTTAACTGCTCTAATAGGCATAACTTGGGGAGTCTATCATTCTCCATTTCATTAATTATATCGACATACCCATATCCTTTTGTCTGCATTTTTTTCTGGAATACTGTATATTATCAATTTTTAAATCTAGCCTATGATTTCAAGGTGTTCTTAGTGATCTCCCATGCAAGTACTAAGCAGTTCATCTCTACTGAGGGTCAGTTATGTACTTTTATCTGCTCTACCTAGAACAACAATTGTAGTAGTATCCAAACAAGGCTAAAAAATCCTGAAAAATATCCAACCTACGAGAAGCAGTTATTGCATCTGGTGATACTATTTTTGTCTTTCCTTCAAATACCACAGTAATTAATAAATTCCTTTTCAATCTGTATTGTAGGGATGGACAACATGTGGCCTTCAGATACTGTTGAACTCTAACTCCTGTCAGCTGCAGCTGGCATGAAAATATTCTAGATAGCTACAGGTTGCTCACCCTATTTTAATGAGTCTTCTACTACACAAGCTGTTATGGTTAATCTTTTCATTTATACAGACAGAGAAATTGTTTTGCATTATTATCCTATTTTATGTAGTCAGCTACTAGAATGACTTTGGGAGACTAACTGGAAGCAAACAAAAGAATCATTTTGGTTATTATATATATCCTATAGCTTGCAAAATCTAGATCTCTACAGTTTTATTGTGTTCACTGCAGATCTCTTTCTGTTTTTTAGATGTTATTATATAAGAATATTTAAAAATGTGATCCATCACAGTGGCCTTCAACCTTTTGGGCACCAGGGACCCCTGATCCATCAGACACCTATTCCTATCATTGGTGAATATTTTATGAAGACTTCAGTTTTCACCTGAGTGTCCAAAAGATCACAGGTACTTTACATTGAACATTCATATTGTCAGGTCCTGAGCAAGACTGTTTTGGTCACCTTGTTGAATGACTTATATTGGAAACATATCCTTACATAGTAATCAGTGAAAAAAAATGCCACAGGCTATAAATTATAGCCAGATTGGTATAGAGGTGCTAACACTAGAAACTGGGAAACCATAAGTTCTAGTCCTGCCTTAGGAGTAGAAACCAGTTGGGTAACATGTGTCCAGCCACTGTCTCAGGGTTGTTCATGTGGGGGAAATAGGAAGAATACCATTGTGCACACTATATAAAAGTAAAGGCCTAGGAAATACATAAAATTAGTAGCTGTACTTTAACAAATGTGCATTGGTTGCCAAATGCTTACTGGATACAGTCATGTGTTGCAGTTGATTTTTAAAGCCCTAACCAGCTTAAACCCTAAGTTTCTGCTAGACTTGCAGGATAGACTACAACCTTCAGAGACACCTTTTGATTATTTGGGATTATTATTATTTTACAATCAATCCTTCTCTATATATATAATACTCAAGGCAACTTACAAAAATTCATTTGGAGTAAATTGCTTGGAAGGCAGTTATATTCATTGCTATATACAGTATTTCATTTCAGACTGTATAATTCTGCAGGAATTCCATGTAATCTTCAGTCAGAACTGAAGAAGCTTCTTGGATGAGAAGCAAAACATCTTCAAAGAAAAAATAAAGTCTGATTGTCTTTTGAAAAAGCACTTTTGGGATATCTATGTAATCTCCTTTTGTCTGGAGGAAACCTTCTCCTTCACCAAACATTTAATTGTTCATTCATGTTAGCACCCATTCTGAATTTCAATACTCTTTTCCTTTTTAAATCTGTATTTTATATTTTTTTTATTACCATTTTGACTCATCAGGTGAATAGAGAAGCAGAATATACATGATTTAAATAAAAAATAAATGCAGATTTATGCTGCTGGGTGGGGTGGGAGAAAACAAATGGCAGACATCTCCCCCCCCCCCCCCCCCGTGGATTAAAAAAAAAATCCATTCAATTTTGTGTATGGATTTTCACAAACTGTCATTTCCAACATTAAAGATGAACTGGAACACAGCAAAATTCATATTGTTAAGAATCTTGAAAAATGTCTTGTAGTGAAGAATACAAAATGTATTTATTAACACAGATACATATATCTGGGCAAAGAATCCATGCAAAGGTGTTATATAAAGGGAAACAATGTAGGAAAAATGCACTCAAATATACTAAATTTTGTGCAGATATTTTCTCCCTGAATTTGTAAAGTGATATGTAAATGAGGACAAAATATGACTGTGGCCAGAAAACTGGGCATTTAACAAATGTGAAAATAGATGTGAGTCATTTATTTCTGGTTGCATCCCATAACACTAAACCTGGCCAAGTTGGTTCAACATGAGAGCCAGTCTATTCCAGATGTGCCTCTATTTCTTTCTGGCAGAGCTAACATTATTAAAACTAAATCACATATTTATTTTAAATTACATAACTAATTATTTCCTGTCTTTTTCTGATACCTAAAACCACTGCAGATTTAACTATCCTACTCTGCCAAATAATACAGTAAATCCAGTTCAAGGGGAGACTTTTTTCTCTTCTGGTCAGTTGAGAAGAATTGTTATGTTCCCATTGCACACACCAAGCTGTGACCACAGCAGCATAGATGGCAGGCTCCATAATATGAATGTTGTGATATTGCTTCTGATTGTTTTGTGACAGTATAAAGTGGTTGCTAAAGAAGCCAAACATTTATATCTATCTTAGAATATTCAATTGTATGTGGACATAAGCATATTAAATATGTATTTTGTAAGCATTCAAGTGAATTATTTCACTAAACAGATGTTATTTTAACTTCAAACTCTGAAAGAAGAATGTCAGCAGATTGCCCCTCAATTCCCTATTTTTTTTTCTTTCCTTAAAATATGAAATTTTGTCTGGCAGAAAATATATGAAACCAAAGGAAACTGCACAGGAGACCACAAATACATAGAAAATAGTAAAGTCTATTAATATTGCAGCATTTTTAGTATGGCTAATGCAAATTCAAAAAAGAATGCTAATAAAGTAAGAAATTTCCCAGTGGGGGAGTAATGGAGTGCTTAAAGAAAAAGAAAAGAAAGCACTTTCAGTTAATGACTAAGGTCTTTTTCCTCCTCTTTCTTTTTCATTTTTCCCATTTTTTTTCCTGAGAGCAATTTACTTTATATCAGGTATCAGGGAGGAGGGAAGGAAAAAGCATTAAACTGTAGATTAAAATGTCTTTGCTGTAGCAAGTTGATACTCTGGACTAAAACTTATGAAAGCTGGCAATTCAGCTTTCTAAGAAGAAGAATAGGGACATGTCCTACTCAATAGGGATTCTTGACTGTCAAAGATATTCAAATAATAAATTAATAAATTCAAAGAGTATAGAAGCTGGGTTAGTTTTGTGTATAATCATCTCATCCTTGCACATCATTTGGGTTGGTAACTTGCAAAGTGCTTGTGACAAAACACTTTGAATGATTCTGTGGTCTCTATCCTTTGAATACTGTTTAATAAGACATTTCAACCGAGCAAAGAAGAAACGTGCAATTGAAGGGCACATCCTTTAAGTTAATAGTTCTGCTTGGAACATTTCTCCTTGTTCATGCTGGCCCTTATACTCCTGTTGAACCAAGATATGTATAGTAAAACAAACAAGGAAAAACAGACCCTGTGGAATCCTTTGGAATCTCCTCATTTCAATGGGTTTAATGTTCCACAGAAGGTTATGGGGCCATGAAGAAACTTCTCTGATCGAGATATGGAACTGTGAGATACCAGAAAAAGAGTGCCTAAATTTAGCGGTATTTATATTAAGTACTGCTATATTAAAATTATATAATTTTCCAACAAATATCAACAATATGAGGTAAACTTGAAGAGGAATAGAGAAATAAATATACTTGTTTAAAAATTGTTCTATTTTATAGTTTTTTTCTGAGTCTGCTTTGGCAAATCTTTGTTTCGCCAGAAGTCCAGCTTTCCTCTTTCTTTTCAATTCATTTTCAATATAATGAGTTGATTTTTAAGGCTACTATTTCAAAATTTGATGTCTATGAAATTGCTATAAAAATCACATAAGAATTATGAAAAGCTGTATTGTTCCTTTTTAATAGATATGATAGGGTCATCTATATTTCCCTTAAGCACCCTTATTATTTAATATAACTTCTCTGCTCAACAGAAGTTATGAATTTGTGAAACTAAAATCCAGTTAAGGACCTCCATTACTTTGTAACCTTTTCTCATGGATCTTTGTCCAAAGAAAGTTAAGCTTAAGCATAAATTTTAGTTATTGAATATGCACATTGATTTTACTGGAATTTTTTAAGTGAATGAAATGTCCTCTGAGGAGATGGGTGGCTCAGAAATGTGAAAAATAAATAAAATAAAAATATGCTTTCTTCACTGGCTGATCTTCATCAGTCCAGTCCAGACAAAACTACATAATGGGACACAGCTAATTAACAGATAGAATTGACTGCCAAGCACTGATCTCATGAAATGCCAACATTTATGTACAAAAAACAATTAGAAATCAATTCCTTGCCAATATATTGACACTGCGTTCTGAACAAGGTTTCAATAATCTGGCTTTTCTTATAATCTGTAATAGCTAACAAGATTAAAAACTTTTATTTTAATTTGTTTCTGAAAAAAAAGAACAGTGAAATATTAATACTAATAATTTATTAATTTTGTATGCTGCCCAACTCTTAACAACTTACAGGAAATTTCCAAATGTCATTTAGATGGGAATAGGAATTTATAGCAGATTTCTAAATTGAGAATGTTTAATAATAATATGCCATATTAAAAATATACATCACTCCTATGGGCCATTGATCATAACCCAAAATTAGATCCAACCCATTCTCAGACTTTATCCTTCTTTTGCCAGCTTCTCCCTCAGTATCAAATTTGGTTCCATTTTATTCAGTTTTCAAAGAGATAACCTAATGATTGGCAGATAGTTCTGATGCTCTATACTTCCCCCACCCAAAATTCCATTTAATTTGAAAGAAAAAACAAATTAATAGATAAAACTTCTAGATCAACGGTGGGCAACTATGGCCCATTTGTGACCTGTGGATTTCAGAGCCAGCATGGAATTCTGGGAGTTGGAGTTCATTGGACATAAAGGGGTTATAGCTGGCCACCCTGTGCTATATACTTAGATTGAACACACCTAAAAGGCAAGGGTAAGAGCATGATTATAAGGAAGAGAAAATTATTATTGGATTACAATGAATATTGTTGTCCCAAAAGGCAACAGAACTTTGTTTTTTTCTTAAAGATGTTTCACTTCTCATCCAAGAAGCTTCTTTAGTTCTGACTCTTCAGTTCATCAGACCTGAAGAAGCTTCTTGGGTGAGAAGCAAAACATCTTCAGGAAAAATAAAATCCAATTGCCATTAAAAAAAAGTACCTTTGGGACGACCATTACCCGGATGACTGAAACAATGAATATTTATGTTATTAGAGCAACATAGTGTTGAGAAAGGGCAATCAGTTTCTTCCTCTGGGGGAAAAAATGCTCACATATGAGGATTTAAGTACAACTGTACACTCCTTCCCCTCCCCCACTTTCCTGCCTTTAGAGGTTTAGAAATGCACTGGTGATGAAAAAAATGCAATACCTGCTGGGTGAAAAAAAAATGTAATGGATTGTAAAGGATTTTTTAAAAAGGAATATTATCATATATGAATTAAAATGGGCAGAAAATGAACAATTTCTGACAGCTGCTAAATGAAATCATGGCATGCTGATAAACTGGTGTTTCATCCAGAACCCCAGGGGGAAAAAGGAGAACACGATAAAGTGGCTGGATTTTGCAATGGGAAGTCTCCCCCATGTATCATTTTTTTGCAGATCCAATAATAATAAAAAAGACTTTAATCATTCTTATTTAATAAATTATTTCTAATTCTCCTTACCACTTCCCTTTGTCCATTATTTTCCAATTTTTAATTTGGTACGGATTGTCAAGTAAATAAATGAAATAGCCTCAGTCAAGGCACAATTTTTTACAGTCACAGTTCAAAGTGGAATACCTAATTACAGAAAAAAGCTTATATTTCGAATGTTGGTTGTCATCAGGTAAGAAGGAATAAAATGTTACATACGTGGGAATTCCTTTCTCCAACTCTTTTCATTACTACACTTTTTGCTCAGACCTAATCATTGTGGGAATGTGTAACTTGACACATGGATGCCAAGTAAAAAGCCTCTGGAGAGGGCACAAATTTATTTATATAAGACTTGGATGACATTTACTTTGAGTATAAGCCATAGCTGCACCCACCCAATGCCATTTAAAAGGTAACAATTGCTCAGTTGTGAAAAAAGTGTTTTTTCCTAATTCCCACTTGCAAGTATTTTATCTAAACAAGACCGATTCTTTATATAGCATCTTCAGTGAGTCATAGCAGCTCCTTAAACATTTTCAAGCCTTTACTAAAAATTAGTTATTATTGCTCTCATCTTAACTGTATCTTGGAAAGTTAGCAAATGTTCATTTCAGTAACTCTTTAAGCAAATATTGTCTTACCTCAGAAAAAAAAATACCAGGGTATCACGTTGTTGAATCATGGAATCATATGATGAGAATGCTGTGGATATGTACATATGTCTTCTGAAATGTGTCAGGGACAATAAATTTCCATTTAATTAGTAATATTAATTTTCATAATTTCATCATGATGCAATCTCTGCATGTCTCTTATATACTGTATAGTTTTTAGGTTGTCAAGAAAAGAAAAGACAATATTCTTGGGGGGGAAAATAAAGCCAGAGGTTTTGATTATTATGGGCTTAATCTTTAATCAGAAATGTTATAGCCAGTGGCTTAAAGGGAGGAAAAATAATTGGTGAAGAGCCTTAACAGTGAACAATCACTTAAAAATTGTATTGCTTATCAAAACTCTGTTTGAAATTGCTATTCCTATCATAGCAAATTTTACCATATTTTATTTCCCAAACAATAAACATTCAAGTTCATTTGGGGCAAGTGAGAAAGCATCTTCAAATGATCATAGTTAAAAAATAAAATTCTACACTGATAACAAATTACATCTAGTATACTTCTCATAAATTTCCTATAAATTCCATCTGATGACAAATAAAACATCTATACCATTTGTGGATTGGGTTTTTTTAGGCTCCAGTAGTAGAACCCAGCTCTGATTTTCTGTTGTTGTTAATTGCGAAGTCATGTCCGACCCATATTTTGCCCCAAAATATAACCTGTTAATTGCGAAGTCGTGTCCGACCCATATTTTGCCCCAAAATATAACCTTTAACCTATAAAGTGCTCCTATTCTGGTTGCTTTTCATTTTTTTCTTGAACCAGATTGGACCATTTCCAGAACAATTTGAGAAACAAGGTTCTTACTTCGTATATCCTGAAGACTTTGCTCATAAGGAAGTAGATTAATGATCTGCTTCCAGAAATTGGCTTTGTGCTGAAGTGGAAACTTGGCTCTATTTACCAATTCATGTAATAGTTTTGTAATAGCCAAGAAATAAAGGAGGGAGCCAGGTAAATTGAAAACTAAACACAGGAGCTGACTTGCAAGTTCAGAGTGTTAACTTATTCCTACTCATTTGGCTGGAACTTTTCCATTCTGACTGTTAATCATTGTCTAGCTATTTCCAAAGAAATATGATGATTTATGTCAAAATAAAAATATATAATCATATAAAACAGCTGTTCGTCATGAATTTTATACAAATCAATACTGAAATTAGACTAAGTAGGAAACAGTGTTTTTAAAATTTCTAGCAATAAACTTATAGTTATACATTTTTAACCCATAAAGTGCTCCTATTCTGGAATAGAAATACTGTATAGCTTATTGCTGCCTTATGCTGTCATAATTATTACTGCTGATTGCAAAAACATGGCCTGTAGATTTACAGTTTCAGAAGTTATCTGTAAAGTAAAATACACAGCATGAACTTCTTCACTTGGCCAGGATAAGATGGAAAAGTTGTTGTAGCTCTTTTGCTATCCTTTCCTCTGATTTGACCAAACAATTTGCAGGAAATACTTCTGACTCAATTAAAATTCATCAAGACCTTTTACTTCTCAGGCAGAAATTTAATACAGGCTTTGTCTGAACTTAGGAAATATTTCAGAAAATAACATGCACAAATACCAAACTGTATTTCAAAATTATCATTACTTTCCAGTGCAACCCCTGAAGTAATGAAAATTGCTTCCTTCAGAACATTTGCCAATACATACTGGTGACACATCTCCATAACTGTACTAAGTCTAATGCCTGTTGACAAGTCAGTGTGAACTTTCTTGGAATCGATTACCCAGCCTTTGAAATTGTGTTGGGCAGCATTTCCACCATTAACCCTTAGTGCTTCCTGTAAAAAAATGAGGCAGAAAAATATATCTTCCTGAGTTATAAGCAGCTTGGTAAAAGCAGCAGAATGTGAGAGGGAATGACTGGAATTTCACAAAATGCTGACCATCAGATAGTGGCTGCTTACACACATCCCACAACCAAACCCCCTCCTCCCACCACTCTTAACACTCTCTTTCTCTCACTCTCAGCACATTGTGCAAACTCATCCTTGTTGATTGATTTTTCAATGTATTGTAGAAACCAAGAAAATGTATTAATTTTGCCAATGTGTTATGCAAGTTCAGCCAATGAGCATGTCCATTAGACATATCCATGAGAAAAAGCAAGGAAAGTCCTTCACCAGCTGAACAGGAACAACATTCTACTTCTACTCCTCTTATCTCCAAATATTCCATGTTTTTCAATCCATCCCCCCCCCCACTGCACTCCACATCATTCTCCTACTACTTCTGTCCATAGTACCAGAAAATAATAAGACAAAGTTGGGAGAAAAAAGAAGAGACCATCTTTATTCTTTTTTCACGGCCTCTGCAAACATGCTAACTGAGCAATTCTGAAGTCCACACATCTTAACATTGCGAGGTTGAGAAACACTGATCTCTGTGGAGAGTAACTTTGCCTCCAAAATAGTCATCACAACATTTGCTGCCCTTATTAAAAGAATCTAGGATTCTTTGCTGGAATCTTTCTGAATACAGGAAGAATTTCATTAAAATTGACCAAATTCAACCTAGAATTATATTATTTGACATTTTAAATTATTGAATTTCTTGTCTCACATAAATTATGTATTCCCATATTTCAGATAGATTTCATCATTGGCAACCATGTCATTTTTAAAAAAACATAAGCTAAATTAAACTGACCATGTGTGAGTTGTGCTTTTTCATACTGCTTCCTATGTATCCATCATGAGTTACAATGATGTCAAAAAATGCAAGACATGCATCATAACACAGTCATACAAATGATACAAATTATGTACTTCTATCACTTGCCCTTTTGAATGCTTCTGCAGGCAACTCCTAAATATCATTCCTAAGGATTGGTGAACAGTTTGCAATGAAGAAATCTGATTATCCAAATATTTTATAGCATAGGTGAAATTGAGGTATATTCTAAACCAGAATCCAAACTACAGTATCTATTTAATTTGCTTCAGTCAGAACCCTTCCCTGGCATTGGAAAAACTAGACAACACAATCCAATGATTATTTTTAATAAGATCTGTGGTGGCGCAGTGGTTAGAATGCAGTATTGCAGGCTAATTCTCCTGAGTGCCAACTTTCAGCATTTCGGCAGTTTGAGTCTCACCGGCTTAAGGTTGACTCACCTTCCATCCTTTTGAGGTTGGTAAAATGAGGACCCCAGATTGTTGGCAGCAATATACTGATTCTGTAGATCGTTTAGAGAGATCTGTAAAGCACTATGAAGCAGTGTATAAGTCTAAGTGCTATTTCTATTGCTATCTCACGTTGTAATAACAATAACAATAACAGAGTTGGAAGGGACCTTGGAGGTCTTCTAGTCCAAGCCCCTGCTCAGGCAGGAAACAATATACCATTTCAGACAAATAGCTGTCCAGTCTCTTCTTAAAAACTTCCAGTGCTGAAGCATTCACCACTTCTGGTGGCAGGTTGTTCCACTGGTTAATTGTTCTAACTGTCAGGAAGTTTCTCCTTAGTTCTAGGTTGCTTCTCTCCTTGATTAGTTTCCATCCATTGCTTCTTGTCCTGCCTTCAGGTGCTTTGGAAAATAGCTTGACTCCCTCTGAGATATTGGAACACTGCTATCATGTCCCCCCTCGTCCTTCTCTTCATTAAACTATACATACCCAATTCCAGCAGCCGTTCCTTATATGTTTTAGCCTCCAGTCCCCTAATCATCTTTGTTGCTCTTCTCTGTACTCTTTCTAGAGTCTAAACATCTTTTTTACATCGTGGTGAACAAAACTGGATACAGTATTCCAAGTGTGGCCTTGCCAAGGCATTGTAAAGTGGTATTAATACTTCACGTGATCTTGATTCTATCCCTTTGTTAATGCAGCCCAGCACTGTGTTGGCTTTTTGGCAGCTGCAACACACTGCTGGCTCATATTTAAGTAATTGTCCACTAGGACTCCGAGATCCCTCTCACATTTACTACTATTGAGCAAGGTACCCCCTTTACTATACCTGTACATTTGGTTTTTCTTGCCTAAATGTAGAACCTTACTTTTTTCACCATTGAATTTCATTTTGTTAGATAGTGCCCAGTATTCAAGTCTGTCCAGATCCTCCTGTATCTTAAGCCTGTTTTCTGGAGTGTTGGCTATTCCTGCCAGCTTGGTGTCGTCTGCAAATTTGATGAGTTTCCCATCTATCCCCTCGTCCAAATCATTGATGAAGATGTTGAAGAGCACTGGGCCCAGAAAAGAGCCCTGGGGCACCCCACTACACATTCCTTCCATGTAGATGCAGTTCCATTGAGTACCACATGCTGAGAACAGCCAGTCAACCAGCTATGAATATATCTGGTGATGATGCTGTCTAACCCACATTTTTCTATCTTATCAAGTAGTAGGTTGTGGCCTACTTTATCAAATATCTTACTGAAGTCCATAAAATTATATCCACAGCATTCCTCTGGTCCACTAATTTTGTCACCTGCTCAAAGAATGCAATAAGATTTGCCTGGCATGATCTGTTTTTGATAAACCCATGTTGGCTCTTGGCTATGACTTGTTTGCCTCTAGGTGTTTGCTGATTCATTGCTTGATTATCTTTTCCAGAATTTTCCCAGGCATTGAGGTCAGGCTGATAGGTCTGTAGTTTCCTGAATCCATTGTTTTTCCTTTTTTGAAGACTGGAACTACATCAGCTCTTTTACAGTCCTCTGGTAGTTCCCCAGTGCTCCAGGATCTTTGAAAGATATAGTTCAGTGGTTCTGAAATCACATCTGCCAGTTCCTTGAGAACCTTGGGGTGTAGTCCATCTGGTCCTGGTGATTTGAACTTGTCTAGGGTGGACAGGTGCTCACTTACCATTTGATTTGCTTCAAATTTGCTTATATTTGCTTCAAATTGTGGCATTATACAATCATACCATAAACATTAATGCCAAGCAAAGGCTTGTATGATGTTATTTCTAAAAATCACAATAATAAATGTGCCATTTTGGTTAAAACTGATTATAAAGAAAATAGGAAAATAGTGTTTCATATGGAGAAAGGGATATTTATTTTTCTGTTTTTGCTATTACCTAAAATGCTGGAAGTTGGTTTTTTTTTTAATGATCTGGCACAATCCATTATAAAGATATTCTTCTTCCCCCTGTCTTGCAAAATCATTCTGCAACAATGTAGAAGTTACTGCTGGATGTTCTTGGCACTAAGGTGATTTATATGTATGGTGAGTGATTCATCAATGAGCCAAACTACACATTACTTCCACAGTTTAGAAAAGCCATCAAATATAGAAGTTATGGGCAACCTTTAGTAAAGAACATTTAACATTTTGAAGGAAATAGAAGGCCCAAACTGAACAGGGTCACCTCACATATATGGATAAGAGGTACGTTTTCCATAAATATTTTTATAAGACTATGATTTTTTGGGGAGATAATTTTAGATTCTGTAATATGGTTTTCATCTGTTCCATAGTTCAAAATGGCAAGAAGTATTATCCGTTTTCAGCCCGAAGGAGTTTTTACATTAAAGAAACTATAGACCACCCTAATATCTGAATTTGAAAGCTCTCTGAAAGTTGTCCAAGGCTATCCACAGTGAATTACATTGCAGCATGACTCATAAAATTGTCATCATACTTGACTGTCTGGTGATTTGCAGCATACTCCTTGTGAAATAGCAGGGGGGTTGCTTCATATCATAATCAGCTATTTATTGGCTCAACAGATTTCTAGTTTATAGTATTAATCTGACTTTAGTCTTCAAGAAATAATGTAATCCAAGATAAATGAAAACTGATTTCAGCAAAGGATGTATTTTCCTTCTATTTAGCGATGATTTGATTTTGTGGTTATTTTTGCTGTTGTTATTCTCTGGTCTTAGATCACTCAATGCCATGATAGTCCTATTTGTAGAGATCGCACTGTTTCTCTTCTATATTCATTTCTGCAAAAGAAGTAAATAGGAAAATCCTTGCACACATGGGGCATCTGTAGAACATTAGAGCTTCTACATATGCAAATAAAATGTTTGCATGGGAATACCTATTGTTATTTTTGATATTCATCCATTTCTTTTATGTATTTCTAATATCCATCTCTCTGTAATACCAGAGATGTAATCTTTTCAGAATTGTTTTCTAATTCCATCTTTCTTAAAATGATGTTTTGTTTAATTTTTGTACATTGTAAATAATTTTAATGGAGACAAGACTTAAAACATAAAGTATCTTTTTATAGTTTTATCCGCCCACTCTGAAAAAAAAAACACCCAAGCAAGAACACGGACTTTAAAATAACTTTGGATATTCACACCTCTGGCTACTCAAACAACTTTTTAAAATGCTATACCATCTTTATCAATATATGCAGTATAAACCCCCACAATTGAAAGGGGGACAGTCTGTTGGAACCATGCAGTAGCATCCCGATAGGCAATGGGGAATAGGAGAAGAATCATTATGACAACATTTTACCACTGTAACATAAATCTCACAGTTTATATTTGTACATATAAAATGGGCAGAGTTTGCAGAGAAACACCCAGGATTCTGTGTATAATGTATAAAATAACTTACTTCTTTATTTTATAATGTAAAAGCTATTAGAAGTATTTAACCAAAATAATTGTGGAGGAGAATGGTGTTTCAGAACTGATGAAAACACTGAACAATTTTGCAAGGATTATTTTTCTTGGAGTTTCTCCATAATATTAACACATGGGTATAGGAGGGTGGATAAACTATCTGTCTGACCAGTTTCAGTCTACACTGAAGAATAGTAATATTTATGAGAACGTCACATTTTTCTATTCAGACACTCAATTCAGCCATTCCTTGGTTGGATTTATTTGCTGTATTTCTATATTGCCCTATTGGGCAAGGGTCCCTGGTAGTTTAGTATGCAATAACATGAGAAATGGCACAAAAGCAAAAGCAAAAACAATGTCACAAAAGATGCAGAACAGCATTAAAATATTAAAATGATCAATCCCAAAGTAAGCTATAATTTGTAGTCCTTCACTTACAACTGGTTGTTTAATGACCGTTCAAAATTATGACAGGTCCAGAAAGGGTGCTTCAAATGACAGCATTTTGGGCACTTGGCAACCAACTCACCATTACAATTGATTGCTATGTCCCATGTGAAAGTGACTTGCTGTTTTCTCCCAGTCTCTAGCTAAAGGGGGGGGGAAAGCCCTTTTGAAAGAATGGGTTTGCCTTTATGACCGCAGCATTTGCTTAATAATTGCAGCATTCACTTAACAACTTCTGCAAAATATGTTGTAAAATTGTGTCCAGTTACATGGCTACCAACCTATGACTGTAATGTCTTACAGCTGGAAATTTGGTCCCAATTAATAGTCGTAAACCAAGGACTACCTATGCTTGTTTGCTTTGTTCTTTCATGACTAATTTTACTCTGCCTATGCTAAGGGTGTCTCCTCTTACAACTAAGTCTTGAGTTGAACATATGCCCCGCTTGCTTCTCCAGCATCCACTGTTTTGGTAAGCAATATCCTGTGTCCCCAGTGTATGGCCATCAAGATTTCCATTCTTGGAGTCTGGGCATTAGATACCATAAATTTGTCCCTACTTAAATCTGGCCATTAAAATTTAAATCTGCTAGGTGGTTTAACAAACTATGTTTTTCAGACATTTTTTAAGTGATATGCAGTTATTATCTCAAAGTGTTGGCTTTATTCATGACCTAAGGAGACCATGCTGGGTGAAAGATGTCTGGAGATCTCTTTGCAGCAAAACCAATTGGCCTGATTCTGATAGTACTGGGCCAGAATAAGTTAGTTCCTCTTTCTTTAGGATAAAGCACTGAGAAAGTGAGAACTGTGGGCCTACAAGTTCTTGGTTAAAAAATCTTCTCAGTTTAAATAATCAAGAGAAAAAATAATCCTAGATTACATTAAAGGAATATTCTAAAATTTACCGGCCAGCACGCCTCTGCTATGCAAAATAAATACTTGGAACTCAGCATTTTGGCCTCTTCCCGATAGACTGGGATGAAGGAAGAATCACTCCTTATTCAGCTGCATATCTTATTGCTTGAATAAGTTACACCTGGCAAAGCCTTAAACTTTTTTCTTGATTTATGGTGAATTTGCCTTATGACATAGTTTGAGAACCACTCATCTAAAAGCTCTGACATGCATTATTCAAATAGTCTTCTTCAAGGCAGCTCAGCCTCTTCCCTACCAAAACCATACTTGCAGAAAACCACAGTTGTGAAATGGATATACTGAATTTCCTGTTCCAGTGTGTATATCTTGGACACATGTCCCACCTCTGTATCTAGTACAAAAGATGAATTTAAGAAGCAGAGAATAAAACCAGAAATAGATGACTGTCTTATAAATTTGCATCAGAAAGTCTGATCAGAGGGGATGAAACAATCTGAAAGGGTTGCCTGCCATTTGCCAAAAAGAGGTTTGCTCCCCCATGTCAGCTTTGTTCTATTTTTATAAGTCCCTATTAGGCTAGCACCTCACAAAGCTTATGCTTTTTCTTCTGATAGTTTAAGGACATTAAACATATCACCACTATTCGCTGTGACCTGACAGCACTAAAATGTTAAAACGTTAATTTCTTAGAAAGTTGAAGAAATTAGTTAATGCATTCATAGCTAATTGTCCTAACTATATCCAAATGTCAGTATCTTTGAACTATATCCTATTCAGTGTGTTAAGTTTGTTTCACATCCTTCCTTTGAAATATGCAGCCATTCCTATTGTCATTAGAATAGTGATTATACAGGTTATTTTGATAGACAAAAATATTCCATTAAATACAAAGTACCTATATTTATGTAGCTTCTAGTCAGAGTTTTGTCAATAAGGAAATAAGAAAACCTTAATGCATAAGATTAAAAGCCTGTCCAGTCCAAGATCAATATAATAGCATCTTTTCACTCATGTTTCTTAGCAACTGATTTTCAGAGGAATGCTTTTTTTTATTACTGATCATAATATTGCCATCATAAGTAAAACTCTTGATAACCTTGTCCAATATAATACTGATTTCTTGTGGTAGCAAATTTCACAATTAAATGTTAAACTTCATAAAGAAATTCTATTGTCTCTTCCCTAAATTATAGATTGGGGTTTATAGCTCAATGTTATGCCCAAAACATTACTAAGGCACATGGCTTGGTCAAAAAATCATGATTTAACCTAGGCTGTCCTTCCATCTCTTCCCCCATTACCGCAAAAGCCATTTGGCAAAGGTGGAACTGTTGACGAATTGCACCTACTTCTTATGCAAAGGCCTGCATGCTCCCATGGACTTCGTCTCCCTCCGCATGGCCTCAGGCAAGTGTCTGTTTTCCTTCTTAGCTTTGGCTGGGGTTTTGTCTCTGATGTGGTCATTACCAACAACAGGTACTGTAAATTGGGTAGTGTCTGTTTTACAGTGGGCATATTCCAACTCCTCACTTCACTCCAAGTTTACAAGGGTCACCTCTCCTACCTGCCAGCTGAAATACAAAGCTCTGCCTCAAATTCCTACAGGGGTGAATACCTGCCCCTCACCTCAGCATCTCAACAGGTCTCCACTGCTGATGGGAAGCCTCCTGTCAACGTCCTCCCTCAGCCCTGAATTTGTCACCATTATATTTACTGGGTAAGTCAGGTCCTAGTCTAATGAAGAAGCAAAGATTCTCCTCCCCCCTTCCATTCTATGTATAATTGTATATATTAGTTTTATTCCAAAACATATTTTTTTCAGAGACAAAGACCCTCAAATATGGTACTCGTTCTTCATGGGGATTTGCTTTAGCCCTTTAATACTTTAAGAGACCCTTTTATGCACCTTTTCTAATGTTAAAACATCATGTTTTATCTGTGTTTACCAAATCCATTGTAATAGTTTAAGTGAAGTTGCATTGTATGTCTAAAGCAGATGTTTGTTAGATTTATATCCCACCTTTCAGTCAGGAGCTCAAGGAGGCCTGTAACATAATTTCAATGGCTGTTTGCTGCACCTATTTCTTTCTTTCTTTTTTTACACAGAGCAATGACCCCAGGAGGTAAGTTCCATTCAGAGAGGATGTAACTGTCCCAAAGCCACCCATTCAGCTTTCATGGAGCCTGGATTTCCAGTGTCAAAAAACTTAACTGTTATAATACACTGAATGTATTAAGTTATATAA
Source organism: Protobothrops mucrosquamatus (assembly GCF_001527695.2). Lineage (NCBI taxonomy): Eukaryota > Metazoa > Chordata > Lepidosauria > Squamata > Viperidae > Protobothrops > Protobothrops mucrosquamatus. The sequence continues at coordinate 393,461 of NW_015386352.1, forward strand.
GACCTTTCTTTATGAAATGTGTGCTCAGGAACATTTAGCTTCACCAACACGATCACAGTTTCCAATTTCAACAACTTCTGTTCCTAAGAGGCAGGAAATCAGAATTGGGATTTAGCTTTCAAAGATTAAAAAAAGAATTTGTGTTTCTGAACATGACATAAATTTCTACCCAGATAACTTCTCCTTTTGGGCTCTCGATCTCTAAAAGGTTCACTATCACTGCACTATACCATACTGCTTCTTTATTTTTGCAAGCAATTCTCCTAAATTGAGTTTGTAAACATATTTCTCTAATATGATTTTTTAAACTAATATATCCATGCTTCTCCCATCTGAAGATTCATTTTGATTGAAAATTTGAAAATGTATAACTATCAAAGTCTAACCGCCTTTCTGTTCACAACTTTGTTCAGCCACTATGAATTAGCCAGTTCTTTTTCAGCATGAATTGAATGGAATTCAATTCATGATAAACCAGAATCCTGGATAAACCAGAATCCCTGGCATTCCTGCATTTACCTCAATTGTCATCTGACTTTAACTTTACAGGCTTAATTTGTAACATCTTTGGATTTTTTTTTAATGAGGATACTCAGACTGTAATCAAGTACAGAGTTTGATTAAAATGTAAAGCTGAAAGAGTTGTTTCCTGCTGTGCTTTACCTCTTACAAGGTTATAGCTATTTCATGTTTTATTTTGCCTGGGACCATTTTGCATAAACAACTTCTCCTTTTTTTTTTTAATCATCAACAAATGTTTGACTTTTTCCTCCAAGAAGTTATCACCTGTGTTCAGCTGAATAAAGAAGGTATCTTTCATATTTGGATAGGATATAGGAAAGTCAAGTCATCTTTGAAATGAAAGGTACCAAACAATTATTTTCTCTGTTTTAAGAGAATAAAAAACATAAAAATTGCAGCAAAATCATAGGATTGATTTTTCTTCCACACTTAAAATAAAGTGCAGATTTTTGCCTCTTCCCTCAAGACAGCAGAAAGGTTGTGCATGCAAGTCATGAAATGTCTTCTTTCAGTTCTGAATAGTCCTCACAAGAGAACCCAGAAGCTTGGGGGTAACATGCAGGCTTATGTAACAGAGTAAACCAGTTGTTTGAAGCTGGAAGATGGGTATTTATTGAAACAGCTGGTAAATCAGCAGGAAAATGCTGATTTGGAAAATTATTATTCTTCAAAAGAAACAGACCCTTTTAGTAACACTGATGTAGCTGAACTCTACAAATACATTAAAACACCATTAAGGATTAAAAGAGAAATGGAGAAAGCCAGGCTCTCAATTAGAGGCTATAGCAGATCTGCAGAAGACTGAAAGCAATAATTGAATAGTATGTTTGATTAATTAACAGCAATTAAGTGTAGGATAGAAATTGGATTTTAATCTCAAGCATCACATTAAAAACAGTATTCTTCCTGTCTTTGTGGCACTGTTGATAATAATTTGTGATTCTGGATGTGTTGAAGATATTTTTAAGGATTCCTAAATGGATGGAAACCAAGCAGGAGCCTTGAACACTCACCTTTGACTTAAGTAGTATATTCTATAATGTCGGTGCAATCCTATGAATATCTTTGTCCAAAATGCCACTAAGTTCAATGAATTTTAATATTAAGAAAATATGTATACAGTTGTACCTGTAGAGTTCTCAAAACCAGGACTCCATTTTTTCCCCTGAGCTCAGCTCTAACTCTATATCCCAAGGGTAGCACTGAATACATTCTTGTGTCCAATTGTTTGCACCCAGCTGCAAAGTTAGTATTTTTCCTATCCATCCTTCTGTCTTTTTCTCTTTTTCTTTTTATCCCCAGACTTCTTGCTTACCAGAACTATGTCCTTCCTAATGTTCAGGAACTCCTCAGCTTTTCTCTCCAATTCTCAACATGCTCAGTTGTTTAATAGATACTATAAAACCCAATTTGGAGAAAAATTGTAGTTTTGTCTTTTCAATGCTAAACTGCTATGAATGCAACGTAAAATGTTGAATATAGGACTTTAGAGACATAGATTCAAATCTATGCTTAGTGAAATAACCAATTTAGTCACAAGAAGTCACTCTCTCTTATTCTAAGTTATCTCCTAGTATTGTTTAGAAATAAATGAGAGAAATGAGCTCTCTCTGTATATAGCCTTGTGTGTCTGTAATGTCCATGGTGATATATACAAACAGTATATAGTTCTTTAGCAAATGCATTCAGATACTTTTTATTGTCATCACCTTCTCTTGGTGAATCATGCCATGCCTATATGCCAATTGAAGTAAAAAAGGACCCCGAGTTTATTTTAACATCTATAACTTGCATTCAATAAAAAAACCAGAATAGCAAATAACTAATAGCAAATAACCCAGTAAAGGTAGCTTAAATTATCAATTTTTTAATTTAAAATCAAGAGAAAAATCATCAAAGAAATGGAATGTTAAGTAATAATAATTTATTATATTTATACACTGCCCAACAGTCAGCAACTCTGGGCAGTTTTTAATTTTTAACAATATTTAAAAACAAAGTGTAATTAAAACAAATCCAGAAAAACAGCACAAAACAAAAGTACAAAAGTGATGGCAAAGAAAACAAACTCAGAGGAGAACAAAAAAGCTGTCCTCATCAAAGGCCTGGGGAAAAAGCAGCTTGTTAGGATTTTTCAAAATACCAATAGAATGGGAGACATTCAAATTTGGGGGAGGGGGTAACCTTATTCCAGACCACAAGCACTATTGCAGAGAAGGAGAAGTTCTGGAGTCTTGACAGAGGGCATTGTTTAATTGATAACATTAAACCAGGCAAATACTATGGGAGACAGGCATCGGTCAACTATACTTAAATGTTAGTTGGAGATGGTAACAATAGTAATTGCTTTGCTTCTTTGTGATTCATCCATTCATGCTTGAGGTCTATAATAGAGAAGTAGCAGGTGACAAAATGTCCCAGGATGTTACATATTTTGGTGATTGGCATGTGTGTAGATGTTCAGTTTATTCAATTTCAAGCTAAGAAAAATATTCTCAGGGTCAAAATGCTTAATTTGTAATAGAGAATTGTGGCTAGAGAAGTTCTCAGGGCTAGCAGATATGAATTTTTTCTATTTAATCTTCTTGGGCCACTTGCTATCAATTTTTTTATGCTACTGTGAATGAAGCTGAGACTAACATATGATGTGCAAGCAAAAGGATTACTGATAATTTCAAGAAATAAATGAACTCATCATGTAGAGTCTGAGAAAACTGAGGTGGTAAATCAACTGCATAAATGAATAAAATGTAATAAATCCTTGCGTCTCAGGCCATAGTGCTAGTCATAAGGACTTTTTATAAGTTCAGACCTCTCTGCTCTGCAGCAGTACATCTACAATACTATTCTGCACAGATTATTTCTGGCAAGATTTTGGAAGTTTTTTATCATTAGCTTTGTCTTAGGGTTAAGAGAGAATGAGTGGCCCAAGATCACCCAGCAGGCCTTGTGCCTAATGGGACACTAGAACTTTACAGTATAAATTCCTGGTTTCTAGCCTGGTATTATAATTACTGCAATAATCTGGTTCATACCATATCTATACACCGTGTGTAATTCAATCAATAGAGTGGCAGCCTTCTGACCCAGTTTATTCCATAGGCTCTGATTGTCATTTTATATCTTCCAAAATGCAGTGTGTCATGTCAGCCATTGGCACTACAGTTTGGTAGATTTTAAACAATGGGTTCTTGCACATGGGCTTTATCCTGCTTCCAAATTAGCACCTTGTCTCAGCATTCCCATGATATTTTCTTCCATGGGTAACTGTTCCTATCCCCCCCCCCCGCCCTTGTCAGTTGCCAAATTGCTAATCACAGAATCTTCATCTTGCAGCCTGAGATCTCAGAAGATGGAAAGCTCTGAGTGACTATCTCCTATCTCATTTCATACCTCCCCCTTCCCATCCACTTTTGGTGAATAAGGAGAGGTAGCAGCTAATGGTTATTTCAGTGTTATAAAGCTGCAACTTTTTCAGGATAGACACTAATTTCCTTACGTTTTTCCAAGACGTGTCCTGGCAAATACCAAATCTAAAGAAAATATTATCCTGATAGATCCATGGAAGTCTGTACTGTTTTTAAAACAAAGATCCCTTATCAATACCAAACATACATATTAAGAGACTACTCCAGGTTACTGCCCTAAATTCCATTTCCTTGCATGTTCAAAATATTGTAACAACTGTCTGGGTAGAATGGCAAAATGGATACATAAGATATCAACTTTTTTCAGTAATCTTCTGTATTTGAACCCCACGAGGAAAAGAAAGGACAGCCTTGCAGACAAGGAAGTGGAGGTGCCCATCTTTCCTGAGAGAGACTTTTGAATCATAACAATTATGTTGGTATCAAATTTTGTTTGTTCAGGCAAAAAAATTTGTTTAAACTATAACCAAGGTTGTAGGCCTCAAACAGGCCTCATACTTTTAATTGAATAGCCAATCTCCCCTTTCCAAAAGTCTACTTTTATGTTCAAATAATTTCTATACACTTTTTAAAAGTATATTCGGATTCTGTAGATACTTTAGCTACAAAAAAAAATGGATCCCTGTCCAAATGTACATAACACTGTATCCTGTTTCAGTTACTTAGATATCAATAGTTTGGAAAGGAATCATTGGTCTGTCCTGACAGACCGTCCAGTCCTAATAGCCAGAGGCAGAGGAATAATCGATAGGGAAGACCTAGCAATGGGACTTTAACAGGCTACTTTTTTTTTTTACCATCATGTTCAGAATAATGTTGTAAGTGGGCCTTCAGTATATGCTGAAATCATTAAACTTGAATCCCTGTAGAGCATATTTGAAATTGTTGTACTCAGATAATGGCTTTATTAATGTGGTCTCAGTAGATTTGAAAAGCAATTGTTTGACCGTGGCCTTCTTAGTCTAGCAGTAAAATAATTTACTGCTATAATATGGCTTCCATTAACTTGAACTAACATCATTTCCCCATGGTAACAGAGTCCCTGTGGAATTTAACTACAGCTGTTTTGTCCGCTCTGTGGTATGATGGGTAATTTTCTTTCAAGGGCTTAATCGGCCTTGTTCTTTGCATCATATACAACATTTGATAGGGAATATTTGAAAGCACAGCCTGCACCATTACATTCTTCAGTGCTAAATTCATCTGCTTTTCTAAAATAAAACTGAAATATCTCAAAAATCAATAGGAAATGCATTCCTTTTCAATATTCTGGATAAGACAACTATGACATATTTGGAAAGGTTAATAGGAGACTGGACAACATTATAGTTGCTGGTGATGTTTTAGCATTGGTTAAATGAGATATCATTAATTCAGTGTATCTGAGACTTACAACTGCCAGATAGAATTTTTGGTAAGACTTCAGAAGTGACAGAATCCTAGGAACAGTTTTAAAAACTGGAACATACTATCTTTTTAAAAACTCTGTTAAAAACTGATACTAGTTGTCCCCATAAAGCAATGCAACATTTAGTGCAACATACAATATACTAAACCTTGTCTTTTCTTTCTTCCTTTCTATTTCTCTCTCATCCTTATCTTCTGGCCAATTTCCAAAATGTTGTGACATGAAGTTACTTGGTTGCATTTAGTTATGTCTGTCAACTGACAACAGAATTTATTTATTTCTTATACCTCTGTGTAACCAATTACTTTTCTGGATGGTTAAGAATCTGAAGTATATCTGGGAAAGCAAAGTTTGCCTGTTTGAATGAAAATCCCATTCCCTAGAGCTGGATGTCTGCTCTTTGCATGGATTGGTTCATATTTTTTGAACTACAATATGAAGCAAAGCATATTTATTTTTTCAAACTTTTCTTCTCTTTTTCTACCCAGTCTTTCAAATAAAGAATGCACCCCAAAAATCACAGTGTGAAAAATGTTATAGGGACAAATGTTTGCTACACAGGACAGCTAGTTTCCAATATTTCATGCCTGAAATGAAAAATAGTTTGGCCTGAACATAAACTGATCTGTTCTGGGAACAGACCAAATCATGATTGCCCCAAGAAAAAAAGTGATTTAAAGTGAAATGGGGAAAATTGGTAGAGGTGGCTTAACAGAGGAGATAGAGGAGAAGGAGGCAGCGGGTTCTTAAGGTCAGAATACAGAGTAGTGGGATATATTATTTTGGGGTACCATCAGTGGCAGTCATGAAAGGAGGGAAGGCACTGAGAAAATTTGGAATGCTTTTTGACCTTTTGTCTAAGATCAAGTGTAGTATATGGGAATATTGAGATAGGTGAAGAGTGGGATAAATCATTAAGGATGGGAGGAGAAAAGGAGAAATAAAAGAATAAAAGAAATATTCTGGACAGTAAACATTGGGGCTAGTGAGATTTAGAGTTGCTAAGGAGAGAGAAAGGACAATGCACAGCAGCCTTGCTCAATTCATCATGATTTTCTTTCATCTGAAAGCCACAACAAATAAAACTATTGAAGTTTAATTTCTGCCAAACCAAGACTACTCCAAAATGATTGATCAGAACCTCAGGATTGACATAATTCATTCCAGATCCAAAACAAAATATTTCTTTCTTATTTTGTGCATATCTCTATAAAAATATTTGTGTATGAGAAAAGTGGCTTACAAATATGGTCATTAGTAATAGTATAAAAGAAGGGTTTTCTATTTATTAAATTGATGTGCTCCCTGTTTTGTTCAGAGATAACTCTGGGTGACTTACAACCATTAAAATAAGTACATATTAAAATAATAAATCAAAAAATAACAAAAGCAATAAATAGTGTTCAAACCTGGGAAGGAAAACATGTAGTACATGGGGAATGGTGGGTCTTTTCTAATCCAGTAGCCACCTTCAGGATGGTGCATTCCCACTGGGGCCCCAGGCCAGCTGGCAGAACCAGGTTTTCAGGCCTTTACGAAAGGTCAAAAGGGTGGGTGCAGATCTCACATCTTTAAATTGAGCTGTGCTATCATCTAAATTCTATTGGTTCTTCAAGTTATGAGAGGCTGGAACATTATTTCTAAAGCTCACGTACCATTCTGTTGATTAGCCAAAGGCTGTAATAAATTCATCTCCCTTCCTGAATCATTTTTACTCTTATTAATTCTGATCACAATACAATTTCTCTCAAGTACTTATGTTTGCACATTTTTATGACTTCTCTGAAGTTTGGAAAAAGTATTGGTTTTACTGCAGAACCATTTTTTTTTACAAAATTTCCTTTTTTATTTTTGGTTTTACTGCTGAACCAATTTTTTTACAAAATTTCCTTTTTTATTTTTTTCCCTCATGTTCCAAGAGCTTAAATAAGTAGCCTACTGTACCTATTTAAGAGACTAATAATTACAAGTTACCAGGTAGGAACTTCAAAAGAGATAAGGTAAAGACGTGTCAATGCATCACAGTAGTTTTGGAGACAGCTCTACATAAAAAGAAAATATAAGATATAAACAAAACAAAATAAAACATTCATATGACATGATTTTAACTACTACAATGCACCTGCTTGAAACTTGAACTAAAGAAGCATCATATTGTTATAAAAGTAGAATAGGCAAAGTCATTTTTTTTATTTTATACTTATTCTAAAATGTATTCTACTTCAGATATATTAATCTAAATCTTACAATTAAGAATGAGAATTGCTGAAGTTAGGACTTGGTTTTTGTTTTTTTTTATTAACTAAAGCACAATTTATGGTTCAACTCAGAAGCTGTATCCTGTCTTGAGCTTATATTTATATAGTGTAGTTTTATAAAATGTGCATCGTTACCAGTGAAGAAACTACATTTATTTACAGGAATTCATCTTGGAACTTGGTTATGTTTCCTTGACTTGTTCTGATGGGCCGCCTTGAAGTTTCTCTAATCTGTGTTGACTCAGAATAGAGAAGAAGAGAGCATGGGAGGCAGTTTGATGAAGTGCTACAGATAACTGAGGGCAGAGATTAAAGCAGAAGGATCATTTCTATGAGTTTTAAGGGCAGAGCACATTAACTTGCTTAATGTGGCCATCTAAGGACACAGAACATACCCAATATGTTACTGTGGCTTAAAAAGGGCTCAGAAATGCTTTGTACAAAGCTCCTTATGCCCCATAATCCCCAAAGATGGCATTTTATGCCATATCAGTTGTTGCTCTCAGTTAGCAGTTCCCGTCTGAAATTGCTCTCTTCTGATTATCCATAAAAATGTGGTCAGCTAAGGCTGTACATTGTTAAAAACTGTGAACATTCTTGTATTTTGGTTTTGTCCATGATGGCAAATACAGAGTGCTATGACTACAGGCCTAATTTCACAACCCTTTGCAGTTTTATGTTTTACACAACCATTAGCAACATCCAAAGTTTTTTCAGATTGCTGGGGCAAAAACACAGATTGGAAGGTCTCACTTTTTAAAAAGTTTTCTGTCTTTTACTCTATTGAGTAAAAGCAGCTTCAGGACCACTGTAGCTGATGGTTGTTTTAGGGAATAATAAACTACCTCTAATAGGGCTTCCAGAGAGTTTTAAAAAGATTCATCAAGGATAAGTCTATTAATAGTGATTAGTCACTAATAATGATTAGTCACTTTGAACAGCACCATGTTCAAAGACAGCATGCATTTGAATACTTGATACTAGGAAAACAATAAGAGAGCCTTCGTTCACATTATAGTAGTAGGTTTTCCAGAGACATCTGGCTAGCTGTCACAGAATCAATAAGCTTTTTCTATTTCAGCAAGGTTCTTCTTAGATTCACATTTTTCCTTTCAAATCTGAATATCCATCTGAGAGGAGCTGCTTTGTATCTGTGTGGGATAAGAGAGACAAAGGGGAGTGGTGTGTGTGTGTGTGTGTTCAGAGGCTATGCTCTCTTTGTTTCTGGGGTTAGCAAACTTATCATAAATCAACAAGAAAAAATAAACCATAAAAATAATTTTAGGAGAGAGTGACAAGATTTGTCTAATCCTTGGAAGACAGGTGGGAACTTTTGTACTCGTCTGGGTGGCTGCCTCAGGCAGGGAGCAAGTGAAAATTGGAAAAAAAGAAGATGTCCTCTATTTATTTATTTAAGAACATTTGTATGGCTGCCCACTCATTCTCAGGGACTCTGGGTAGCTTATAAAAATAAAAACACATTATACAAACAATAAAAACACCCTACCTACCTACCTCACCCTTCCAAAGGCAATTCAGCAGAAACTCTAATGGTATGCGACAATATGTAAGAAAAAAAACCTAAACAAGGTGTTTTTTTTTTAAAAAAAAAAAACATTGCATGTGCCAAACATTATAGAAATGAACCTCAAGGATGATTCCTTTCTCCTCCTCTGTTCCTCCAAAATATTTTATTTCAAGAATGTGTGGTATCTGGCATATTTTATATGAGAGAAGTCCCATTTTTTGCTCTTTTCCTTATTCTACAGTTGAGCTGGTATTGTCTGAATCCCAGAGTGAACAGCAATACATCATCCAGCTTCAACATCTGCTAGAGCCCTCTTTCCACCTAATCTGCCCAGATCCCCAAAGCCTTTCCCACCTGCTATAGCACCAAACACTCATTATAGCACAGCAATGCCCTTTNCAGGCAGGACTGGCCTAGGGGTATTTTAAAGGGGTTTTAAATTAAATTTTTAGTAGAAGCGGCCAAATTTAAATAGTTATTTTTAATCTTTTTAAATTTTGTATTGTATCACTGTTTTAAACTGGCTGTAAGCCGCCCTGAGTCCTCCGGGAGAAGGGCGGGGTATAAATTTAATAAAATCTCAAAAATCTCAAATATAGCCTTGTGTGTCTGTAATGTCCATGGTGATATATACAAACAGTATATAGTTCTTTAGCAAATGCATTCAGATACTTTTTATTGTCATCACCTTCTCTTGGTGAATCATGCCATGCCTATATGCCAATTGAAGTAAAAAAGGACCCCGAGTTTATTTTAACATCTATAACTTGCATTCAATAAAAAAACCAGAATAGCAAATAACTAATAGCAAATAACCCAGTAAAGGTAGCTTAAATTATCAATTTTTTAATTTAAAATCAAGAGAAAAATCATCAAAGAAATGGAATGTTAAATAATAATAATTTATTATATTTATACACTGCCCAACAGTCAGCAACTCTGGGCAGTTTTTAATTTTTAACAATATTTAAAAACAAAGTGTAATTAAAACAAATCCAGAAAAACAGCACAAAACAAAAGTACAGTGATGGCAAAGAAAACAAACTCAGAGGAGAACAAAAAAGCTGTCCTCATCAAAGGCCTGGGAAAAGAGCAGCTTGTTAGGATTTTTCAAAATACCAATAGAATGGGAGACATTCAAATTTGGGGGAGGGGGTAACCTTATTCCAGACTACAAGCACTATTGCAGAGAAGGAGAAGTTCTGGAGTCTTGACAGAGGGCATTGTTTAATTGATAAAATTAAACCAGGCAAATACTATGGGAGACAGGCATCATTCAACTATACTTAAATGTTAGTTGGAGATGGTAACAATAGTAATTGCTTTGCTTCTTTGTGATTCATCCATTCATGCTTGAGGTCTATAATAGAGAAGTAGCAGGTGACAAATTGTCCCAGGATGTTACATATCTTGGTGATTGGCATGTGTGTAGATGTTCAATTTATTCAATTTCAAGCTAAGAAAAATATTCTCAGGGTCAAAATGCTTAATTTGTAATAGAGAATTTTGGCTAGAGAAGTTCTCAGGGCTAGCAGATATGAATTTTTTCTATTTAATCTTCTTGGGCCACTTGCTATCAATTTTTTTATGCTACTGTGAATGAAGCTGAGACTAATATATGATGTGCAAGCAAAAGGATTACTGATAATTTCAAGAAATAAATGAACTCATCATGTAGAGTCTGAGAAAACTGAGGTGGTAAATCAACTGCATAAATGAATAAAATGTAATAAATCCTTGCGTCTCAGGCCATAGTGCTAGTCATAAGGACTTTTTATAAGTTCAGACCTCTCTGCTCTGCAGCAGTACATCTACAATACTATTCTGCACAGATTATTTCTGGCAAGATTTTGGAAGTTTTTTATCATTAGCTTTGTCTTAGGGTTAAGAGAGAATGAGTGGCCCAAGATCACCCAGCAGGTCTTGTGCCTAATGGGACACTAGAACTTTACAGTATAAATTCCTGGTTTCTAGCCTGATATTATAATTACTGCAATAAACTGGTTCATACCATATCTATACACCGTGTGTAATTCAATCAATAGAGTGGCAGCCTTCTGACCCAGTTTATTCCATAGGCTCTGATTATCATTTTATATCTTCCAAAATGCAGTGTGTCATATCAGCCATTGGCACTACAATTTGGTAGATTTTAAACAATGGGTTCTTGCACATGGGCTTTATCCTGCTTCCAAATTAGCACCTTGTCTCAGCATTCCCATGATATTTTCTTCCATGGGTAACTGTTCCTATCCCCCCCCCCGCCCTTGTCAGTTGCCAAATTGCTAATCACAGAATCTTCATCTTGTAACCTGAGATCTCAGAAGATGGAAAGCTCCGAGTGACTATCTCCTACCTCATTTCATACCTCCCCTTTCCATCCACTTTTGGTGAATAAGGAGAGGTAGCAGCTAATGGTTATTTCAGTGTTATAAAGCTGCAACCTTTTCAGGATAGACACTAATTTCCTTACATTTTTCCAAGACGTGTCCTGGCAAATACCAAATCTAAAGAAAAGATTATCCTGATAGATCCATGGAAGTCTGTACTGTTTTTAAAACAAAGATCCTTATCAATACCAAACATACATATTAAGAGACTACTCCAGGTTACTGCCCTAAATTTTATTTCCTTGCATGTTCAAAATATTGTAACAACTGTCTGGGTAGAATGGCAAAATGGATACATAAGATATCAACTTTTTTGAGTAATCTTCTCTATTTGAACCCACGAGGAAAAGAAAGGACAGCCTTGCAGACAAGGAAGTGGAGGTGCCCATCTTTCCTGAGAGAGGCTTTTGAGTCATAACAATTATGTTGGTATCAAATTTTTGTTTGTTCAGGCAAAAAAAATTGTTTAAACTATAACCAAGGTTGTAGGCCTCAAACAGGCCTCATACTTTTAATTGAATAGCCAATCTCCCCTTTCCAAAAGTCTACTTTTATGTTCAAATAATTTCTATACACTTTTTAAAAGTATATTAGGATTCTGTAGATACTTTAGCTACAAAAAAAAAAATGGATCCCTGTCCAAATGTACATAACACTGTATCCTGTTTCAGTTACTTAGATATCAATAGTTTGGAAAGGAATCATTGGTCTGTCCTGACAGACCGTCCAGTCCTAACAGCCAGAGGCAGAGGAATAATCGATAGGGAAGACCTAGCAATGGGACTTTAACAGGCTACTTTTTTTTTTTTACCATCATGTTCAGAATAATGTTGTAAGTGGGCCTTCAGTATATGCTGAAATCATTAAACTTGAATCCCTGTAGAGCATATTTGAAATTGTTGTACTCAGATAATGGCTTTATTAATGTGGTCTCAGTAGATTTGAAAAGCAATTGTTTGACCGTGGCCTTCTTAGTCTAGCAGTAAAATAATTTACTGCTATAATATGGCTTCCATTAACTTGAACTAACATCATTTCCCCATGGTAACAGAGTCCCTGTGGAATTTAACTACAGCTGTTTTGTCCGCTCTGTGGCATGATGGGTAATTTTCTTTCAAGGGCTTAATCGGCCTTGTTCTTTGCATCATATACAACATTTGATAGGGAATATTTGAAAGCACAGCCTACACCATTACATTCTTCAGTGCTAAATTCATCTGCTTTTCTAAAATAAAACTGAAATATCTCAAAAATCAATAGAAAATGCATTCCTTTTCAATATTCTGGATAAGACAACTATGACATATTTGGAAAGGTTAATAGGAGACTAGACAACATTATAGTTGCTGGTGATGTTTTAGCATTGGTTAAATGGGATATCATTAATTCAGTGTATCTGAGACTTGCAACTGCCAGATAGAATTTTTGGTAAGACTTCAGAAGTGACAGAATCCTAGGATCAGTTTTAAAAACTGGAACATACTATCTTTTTAAAAACTCTGTTAAAAACTGATACTAGTTGTCCCCATAAAGCAATGCAACATTTAGTGCAACATACAATATACTAAACCTTGTCTTTTCTTTCTTCCTTTCTATTTCTCTCTCATCCTTATCTTCTGGCCAATTTCCAAAATGTTGTGACATAAAGTTACTTGGTTGCGTTTAGTTATGTCTGTCAACTGACAACAGAATTTATTTATTTCTTATACCTCTGTGTAACCAATTACTTTTCTGGATGGTTAAGAATCTGAAGTATATCTGGGAAAGCAAAGTTTGCCTGTTTGAATGAAAATCCCATTCCCTAGAGCTGGATGTCTGCTCTTTGCATGGATTGGTTCATATTTTTTGAACTACAATATGAAGCAAAGCATATTTATTTTTTCAAACTTTTCTTCTCTTTTTCTACCCAGTCTTTCAAATAAAGAATGCACCCCAAAAATCACAGTGTGAAAAATGTTATAGCGACAAATCTTTGCTATACAGGACAGCTAGTTTCCAATATTTCATGCCTGAAATGAAAAATAGTTTGGCCTGAACATAAACTGAAATGGCTATGTTTTGTTCTGGGAACAGACCAAATCATGATTGCCCCAAGAAAAAAAGTGATTTAAAGTGAAATGGGGAAAATTGGTAGAGGTGGCTTAACAGAGGAGATAGAGGAGAAGGAGGCAGCGGGTTCTTAAGGTCAGAATACAGAGTAGTGGGATATATTATTTTGGGGTACCATCAGTGGCAGTCATGAAAGGAGGGAAGGGACTGAGAAAATTTTGAATGCTTTTTGACCTTTTGTCTAAGATCAAGTGTAGTATATGGGAATATTGAGATAGGTGAAGAGTGGGATAAATCATTAAGGATGGGAGGAGAAAAAGAGAAATAAAAGAATAAAAGAAATATTCTGGACAGTAAACATTGGGGCTAGTGAGATTTAGAGTTGCTAAGGAGAGAGAAAGGACAATGCAGAGCAGCCTTGCTCAATTCATGATTTTCTTTCATCTGAAAGCCACAACAAATAAAACTATTGAAGTTTAATTTCTGCCAAACCAAGACTACTCCAAAATGATTGATCAGAACCTCAGGATTGACATAATTCATTCCAGGTCCAAAACAAAATATTTCTTTCTTATTTTGTGCATATCTCTATAAAAATATTTATGTATGAGAAAAGTGGCTTACAAATATGGTCATTAGTAGTAGTATAAAAGAAGGGTTTTCTATTTATTAAATTGATGTGCTCCCTGTTTTGTTCAGAGATAACTCTGGGTGACTTACAACCATTAAAATAAGTACATATTAAAATAATAAATCAAAAAATAACAAAAGCAATAAATAGTGTTCAAAGCTGGGAAGGAAAACATGTAGTACATGGGGAATGGTGGGTCTTTTCTAATCCAGTAGCCACCTTCAGGATGGTGCATTCCCACTGGGGCCCCAGGCCAGCTGGCAGAACCAGGTTTTCAGGCCTTTACGAAAGGTCAAAAGGGTGGGTGCAGATCTCACATCTTTAAATTGAGCTGTGCTATCATCTAAATTCTATTGGTTCTTCAAGTTATGAGAGGCTGGAACATTATTTCTAAAGCTCATGTACCATTCTGTTGATTAGCCAAAGGCTGTAATAAATTCATCTCCCTTCCTGAATCATTTTTACTCTTATTAATTCTGATCACAATACAATTTCTCTCAAGTACTTATGTTTGCACATTTTTATGACTTCTCTGAAGTTTGGAAAAAGTATTGGTTTTACTGCAGAACCAAATTTTTTTACAAAATTTCCTTTTTTATTTTTGGTTTTACTGCTGAACCAATTTTTTTACAAAATTTCCTTTTTTATTTTTTTCCCTCATGTTCCAAGAGCTTAAATAAGTAGCCTACTGTACCTATTTAAGAGACTAATAATTACAAGTTACCAGGTAGGAACTTCAAAAGAGATAAGGTAAAGACGTGTCAATGCATCACAGTAGTTTTGGAGACAGCTCTACATAAAAAGAAAATATAAGATATAAACAAAACAAAATAAAACATTCATATGACATGATTTTAACTACTACAATGCACCTGCTTGAAACTTGAACTAAAGAAGCATCATATTGTTATAAAAGTAGAATAGGCAAAGTCATTTTTTTATTTTATACTTATTCTAAAATGTATTCTACTTCAGATATATTAATCTAAATCTTACAATTAAGAATGAGAATTGCTGAAGTTAGGACTTGGTTTTTTTTTTATTAACTAAAGCACAATTTATGGTTCAACTCAGAAGCTGTATCCTGTCTTGAGCTTATATTTATATAGTGTAGTTTTATAAAATGTGCATCATTACCAGTGAAGAAACTACATTTATTTACAGGAATTCATCTTGGAACTTGGTTATGTTTCCTTGACTTGTTCTGATGGGCCGCCTTGAAGTTTCTCTAATCTTTGTTGACTCAGAATAGAGAAGAAGAGAGCATGGGAGGCAGTTTGATGAAGTGCTACAGATAACTGAGGGCAGAGATTAAAGCAGAAGGATCATTTCTATGAGTTTTAAGGGCAGAGCACATTAACTTGCTTAATGTGGCCATCTAAGGACACAGAACATACCCAATATGTTACTGTGGCTTAAAAAGGGCTCAGAAATGCTTTGTACAAAGCTCCTTATGCCCCATAATCCCCAAAGATGGCATTTTATGCCATATCAGTTGTTGCTCTCAGTTAGCAGTTCCCGTCTGAAATTGCTCTCTTCTGATTATCCATAAAAATGTGGTCAGCTAAGGCTGTACATTGTTAAAAACTGTGAACATTCTTGTATTTTGGTTTTGTCCATGATTGCAAATACAGAGTGCTATGACTACAGGCCTAATTTCACAACCCTTTGCAGTTTTATGTTTTACACAACCATTAGCAACATCCAAAGTTTTTTCAGATTGCTGGGCCAAAAACACAGATTGGAAGGTCTCACTTTTTAAAAAGTTTTCTGTCTTTTACTCTATTGAGTAAAAGCAGCTTCAGGACCACTGTAGCTGATGGTTGTTTTAGGGAATAATAAACTACCTCTAATAGGGCTTCCAGAGAGTTTTAAAAAGATTCATCAAGGATAAGTCTATTAATAGTGATTAGTCACTAATAATGATTAGTCACTTTGAACAGCACCATGTTCAAAGACAGCATGCATTTGAATACTTGATACTAGGAAAACAATAAGAGAGCCTTCGTTCACATTATGGTAGTAGGTTTTCCAGAGACATCTGGCTAGCTGTCACAGAATCAATAAGCTTTTTCTATTTCAGCAAGGTTCTTCTTAGATTCACATTTTTCCTTTCAAATCTGAATATCCATCTGAGAGGAGCTGCTTTGTATCTGTGTGGGATAAGAGAGACAAAGGGGAGTGGTGTGTGTGTGTGTGTGTGTGTGTTCAGAGGCTATGCTCTCTTTGTTTCTGGGGTTAGCGAACTTATCATAAATCAACAAGAAAAAATAAACCATAAAAATAATTTTAGGAGAGAGTGACAAGATTTGTCTAATCCTTGGAAGACAGGTGGGAACTTTTGTACTCGTCTGGGTGGCTGCCTCAGGCAGGGAGCAAGTGAAAATTGGAAAAAAAGAAGATGTCCTCTATTTATTTATTTAAGAACATTTGTATGGCTGCCCACTCATTCTCAGGGACTCTGGGTAGCTTATAAAAATAAAAACACATTATACAAACAATAAAAACACCCTACCTACCTACCTACCTCACCCTTCCAAAGGCAATTCAGCAGTAACTCTAATGGTATGCGACAATATGTAAGAAAAAAAACCTAAACAAGGTTGTTTTTTTTAAAAAAAAAAAACAAACATTGCATGTGCCAAACATTATAGAAATGAACCTCAAGGATGATTCCTTTCTCCTCCTCTGTTCCTCCAAAATATTTTATTTCAAGAATGTGTGGTATCTGGCATATTTTAGATGAGAGAAGTCCCATTTTTTGCTCTTTTCCTTATTCTACAGTTGAGCTGGTATTGTCTGAATCCCAGAGTGAACAGCAATACATCATCCAGCTTCAACATCTGCTAGAGCCCTCTTTCCACCTAATCTGCCCAGATCCCCAAAGCCTTTCCCACCTGCTATAGCACCAAACACTCATTATAGCACAGCAATGCCCTTTCTTCCAGACTTTCAAGGTTATTTTGTGTAACAATGGCTATTATTAAACAGTGTGTGTCTGTGTGGGTTCAGGAATGGAAAGGCAGCCTGGGTTTGAGAGGCAGGCTAGGGAAATCTGGGGAAGATGCCAACAGTTCAGATCTTCTAGAAGGCCCTGGCCAGTTTTCCAGATGAAACCTGAGTCATAGAGCAGAAAGATGCACCCGAAATAAATAGCTTCCCTGTTCTGTGGCTAGTGCAAGAAGGAACACACCCAGCTGTGGTTTTGTGTCAGGGCACTGTGGGTACTGAATACAACAGTGTGGTAACAACCAAAAAAAAAAATCAAACTGGCAATTTTAAAGGAACTGACTGTATCAGGGAAGGAGGAATTATTTCTTAGCACAACCTACCTCTGTAATAATTGGAAGATCTCCTCCTCCAGCCACCCTCATGTACCTTTTTCAGTTTCTTCCTAACTTTTTAAAGTTAGAGCTTTGCTGCCACTACTACTGATATCAGGAGGAGGAGTGCCCCCAATAGAAAACAAAAGACTGATAAATCTGGGCTGTTTGAAAGGTCAGAGATGAATCCCCCCCCCAAAGAAAGGAAGCCTTAGTACTGGACACTAGGCAATGAATTATGCAGGTCCAGGTTTACATCCCAAAGGAATAATTCAGCTGTTATGTGAAAGATCAACCTGAAAATGATTTCTTTCTTTCTTTTTCTAACACAGGAGAGCCTTGAAGAGTGCCACAGATAAATTCTCCCTAATGTGGGGCAACATACAGTATAAGATTTATATTTGAATTGCATCTAATTTTCATTAATGTCCTCAGAAAGCAAACATAATAGGAGAGAACTTGATAATATTTAGGGAGACACTCCATGAGATCTGAATATCAGATGTGAAAGTGATATCCATGAGTTCTTTATGCATACTTTGGTTGCCAGTATTACTGATATTATGTAACCAGAACATATTGTCATTTTAAGTCAACTAGGTTAATTTCCAACATATTTTATCTTCTAACATTTAAAAATTGTGCATACTTAATATCAGACTTCATGGCTTAATACAATTGCAAATATCAGCATTGGACAATGATAGAGTTTAGGATTAAATACGTGCAGTCTGCTTCTTAATGAACATCTTTCATTTTTGTCTTTCGCTTCCTGGGAACTTCATTCATCCCCTGAACTTTTTTCAAACTTTAAAGACATTATTTTGGGGGGCATGGGGGAGGGAAAGAGGAAAATAGTTAAAAGTTGCCGTGTACGCTTTTATATAGGCTTAATCTGATTCCAGCTTAAAAGACCCCTGAAAACTACCAACTCTACCAACTATAGTGATGTCAGTGCATCACAGCCCTTCTTTAGTATCAGGACTTTTCTTTTCAAAAGAAAAAAGTGCCTCTAAGCTCCATAAAAGTTTCTCATGTTAAGCCTAAATCTTATTAGGATGGTGTATACCTTGACTTTTTAAATCAGCCCCTCACAGTCATCCCTGTATGTGAAAATAGATAAAAAGCTTAGAAAAAAAATTACATATGCATTAATCTCTTGAATTATAATAATTGCCTTTCATCATATGGCCTGTTGTATATTGGGAAGACAATATTAGAAGAATTCAGACACAGATTTTTAAGTAGATTAAAACATCTGATACTTTTGCAAAGAACTTTTTAGATACATTTGTTAAATGCAGTTGAATCTGTGAGTGTGACAGAGAACTTTGAGTCTGAGCTGTACTATAGAAGTAGAGTCTCATAATTTAAGTCATCATTTTGCTGAGGGTTAGAGTTGTCTGCAGAACGAATAATGGAATTCCTTTAAACAGATGAATCCTTGTAACAGAACATTTTTATTCACATTTTCAGTACACAGATTTTAGATCTCTATTACACCATTCTGTATAATTATAGTTATAAAGACCATTATTTGTTTTTACTTGTCAGTTTAAAATGTATGAGCTATTTTTCAATTGCAAACTCTACAAGAAACGGATTTTATTTTTTTT
>NW_015386352.1:412944-455373 GCF_001527695.2 Protobothrops mucrosquamatus
GCCATGGAGCGCTTTAAAGATGATGGTCAGCACCTTGAAGCGCACCCGGAAGGCCACCGGCAGCCAATGCAGCTCGCGTAGCAGCGGTGTTACATGGGAGCGATGAGTCCCTCCCAACACCGCCCGCGCGGCCGCATTTTGGACTAGCTGGAGCCTCCGGGTGCTCCTCAAGGGGAGCCCCATGTAGAGAGCATTGCAGGTTTTTTTTAGGATTCTACTTGCTTCTGCTGAGGTGACATATGATGCAGTAGCCAGGGTGAACTTTTTTAAGACGATGGCATAGATTGCACTAGTTTCATTTTGTGATAATATAAAGTATCCTGTAAATCAATATGTCTCAACCTTAGCAACTTTAGGATGTGAGGACTTCAGCTTCCAGAATTCCACAAGCAGCATTCTGAGAGTTAAACTCCACACATCTTAAAAGTTGCTAAGAAATATTGCTCTAGGTTACCTGTTAGGTGTCCAATCTAAAGACATATTTTAATGTTTCATTACATCTACATAGAACTCCACCTATAGCTATTCCATATTTGATGTTCCCCAAGTGGATTGGAACATAATATTCAATGACATGAAAAGTCTAGCTGAGGGTTTTAAGAGTTATATTTGAACCATCTAAAGGACAATACATTGACAAAAAGCTGTTCTTTTGATAACTGCCAAAGCAGATAGATTATAATTATATGAAACGTTTTCCAGCAGATTTTCATATTCAGCGAGACATCAGGATTACAAGCACTAAAAATCTGTATATCACTTAGTATTTAATCTACATACTGAATACAATACCTTGGATATTTGCCCTAAATAATATAAATTATACTGCAGAATCCACAGGTGTTTTTAACAAAGTAATTTCCCTGATAACTTTAGAAATAATTGTCTTCCTAAGATAAACATTGAATGAGACTAGTGAATATAATATATAACAAGCCAATCGTATGTGCACACGCACACACACACACACAAATACAAACATTATTTTGCATATTACAACAATACCTCTATAATCTAAATTAAGTTAAGCATGAACGTCAGAAAATTTTGAGCTTAAACTTCAGGTAAAGCATCTTCTTCATTTCTATTTCTCTTCATAGAATTACAGAATTGGAAGTGGACAGCCACGTTTCTGAAATGGGATAAGATTTTGAGCAGGGAGTTGGACTAGAAGACCTTCAAGGATCCTTCCAACTCTGTTATTCTATTGTTCTGTTATTCTGACAGTCTGTTTCATTAACAGACACATTATACAACCAGGACAAATGATTTCTGATGTCTAGTCTGTAGTTCCTTGTTTTAACCAACTAATTCTGATCCTGTGCTCTTGCACAATAGAAAATAATTCCATTTGCACTGCTATGTGACAGTCTTCCTGATATTTGAGGATAGTTGTCCCTTAAGGTAAACATACCTAGATCCTTTAACTGTTTTTCATCAAGCTTGTTTTCCTGATCCCTTGTGATTATCTTAGTCCTCCTCTGAACTCATCACAATTTGTCATTATCCTCTTGAACTGTGGTGCTCAGAACTAGACTTAGTATTCCAAGTGAACAGAGTTGACTAGAAAAATTACTTCTTATGAGGCATTTATAGCATTTGCCTTTTTAGCAATTGCATTATACTATTGGCTGATATTTAACTTCTAGTCAATGAGGAGACAGAGATTCCTTTCATATGTATTACTGCCAAACCAGTATACCTCCCCCACCCTATACTTATGCCTTTTAGTTTTCTTACTCTGATGAAGAACTTTAATTTTTTTTCTTATTTATTTTAGCCCACTGCTCAAGCCAGTCTAGCTTTTTTTGAATTCATTTAAAATAGATACGTTCCCTCTAGTCTTTTCTTGCAACTGCTGCCTTTCTCCAGTGGCCCAATATTGACTAGTGAAGGTTCGACAAAAGACAAACTGCAAAATAGAGAAGTTATATCTTCTAACCATCACACATTAAGTATAATAAACTCCAAATGTAGATTCTATCATGATGAAAGAATTCTTTAGCCTAACTCTGACTCAACAGAGTATCTTGTGGTAACTTATTCATAGACACTAGAAGTTTGTCAGGAAGTCAAACCATTGTTTATAAGTTCTGCAGAAGCTATTGTTTCACACAGTTTTTATGCAAAATTGTACAGTCATAAATAAGTTCACATCTCAAACCTGCTAAGCTGTTTGGGGTCCCACTGAGTTCTCAGTAATTTAATTTTACTATTATACAGCCTGTGTAAATTATGGAGAACATATTAATAACCAAAGACTTCTATACCTGAACATTCTGTCTGTGTATGTAATATATTAATCCTTACTTTTTCTTTTTTCTTTTCTTTTTGTACTTTATCATTGCTTTTGTAGCTATTTTTGCTTCTATGCAAGCATACTTCTTATAAAAAAAGGAAGAAGCAAGAAATTATGCTTCCATTTTTGCTGCTCTTGACTGCTGCTTCAGTCCTCTGTCCATTTGAGATAAAAAATACTGTATATACTTGCTTTTTTGGATTGATCAAAATATAACCCATAAGGTTAGATGACCCACTCAACAGACTGCAAAAGCTCGCCTTTTAAATCCTCAATTCATTTCACAAAGTGAGGTGCATATATGTCAAATTAAAAAAAACAAACCCACTCTCAGAGCAAAGCAGTATAGATGCCTTAAGCATCTGAATTCAGCTAGGACTCCAGATTTCTTTCTCTAATCTGAGTGGTGAGACTTTTTCCCATAAAACTGAAAATAGTAAACATTGAGCCATGGTGTCTCTGTATGTGTGCACGTGCACTTCAGTGGCATCCACACCAAGCCGCCATGAAAATAAAATGATGATGTCTGAGACAGATGTCTCAGTTGCAACAATTGTTAAAAAATGTCACTGTTTGTTCCTTCAGAGACACACAGGGGTTGATTGTAGCCCTAGAACAGACTCAATACAATAAAAAACAAAATAAAACTTAAACACCTACCCCAAACAGTAATAACCTTCTCCAAATCATAATGTGACCTCACACATTTTGCATCATTGTCCTATCTCTTTCCGTCTAGATAAAACAGATAAATTCCATTCTCAACCAAATATTGCCCACCTAATACATTGTCATGGTTGATCCATGTATATTCATCATTTGATAATGTAAACCTTATTGATGTGAACAGATCATCACAGATCAAACAAAAGATTATTTAAATATCTCATAAAATCTCATAATCTGTCATGCATTAAATCTAACTAGAGAGTGTACTAAAAGATGAAGAGAATAAACATGCATTCAGAAACAGCCAGCATAAGCTCTTGAAGCTATCAAGTGACTCTTGAAATTTATATAGCTGCTTTAATTATGTAAATTATGTAATAATTTATGTAACCTAAGTAAATTTATGCAATTATGTAAACCATGTGCTCTCCAATCTCTTGAATGTATGCACAGTTATAATTCTGTATGACCAGTTAGGTGATCGGACCTACTAAATAGCTTTGTTTGACCTCAAAAAGGTAAACCAAGTCTGACCTATTTAAATATTTTTGGATGGAAAAGCTGGGAAATAGCAGGAATAAAGACTAAAACATTCAGAAGAAGGAAAACCATTTCTGTATTGTTGGCATTAAAGCTGCAAGATATACTTATGAAATCAACAAGAATTGTGACTGACTTGAAGAAAACTTTCTTTGATATCTGAAAACCTTTCCCTTTGTAATTGTGTGTGTTGAAGAGGACAGATTGAATTTTTCAATAAAAGCCCAATGGGCTTAGGCTTTTTACTAATATTAAAATGAACAGGTGAAACCTGCGCACAGAAACAACAACTGAGACACTTATGTTGTGTGCCACCTAGAGTAGCTTTGGGTAAAATTGATGGCTATATACAGTAAATACATCCTCAACATTCTTGCATTCAGTACCTCAATGATCCTAATGCTTTTCAGTCAGTCCATACATTAAGTAATCATTCATCAAGTGGTGAATAATCCATAGTACTAAATACACAGGAGTGTTGAATCCAAGTGGGAAACTATGAAATATTACCATAATAGTACAAGAGCATGTGCTACCTGTAAAAATAAAATTCTAAAAGATAAAGAAGTAAGTATTATTGGATTGCAGACACCTGCTACCAAGGAAAATAGTACAACTACTGCTTAGGTACATTAATTTCATCTAACAGTAGAGCAGTACTTGCCACTCTAAATGACTGGCTTTGCTAAGTCACCATTTCCAGGGCAGAGAACTATACATCATTACCCACCCAGAGAATCTCACCCTGCAAGTCAGCCAATTGCCATAGCCCATCAAAGGGTTCTGAAATAATTTCTGGAACAACTTAGCCCTTTATATCTGCACTTACTATTCCACTAAAGCAAGAGAACATTATTATGTAAACATACTGTTACAATACAGTATTTGTCATGTCTCTACCTCCTCCTTTTTAAAACAAAAAAACAAAAACTGAGGATAAATATTTGCTGTTCAAACAAGCCTACAATAACAGTTGCGCTAGCAATGTCACCTAAATGTGAGATGCTTTTAAAAGCTTTACCAAGTGAGTTATGTCTTTGTTTACAATCAGTATGGATCAGAGAAAGAAGTGGGGGCATTGAAACTTAAGGAAATGCTTTGGAACTGGCATTTAATGTTTGGTCATGTGAGTTGTCTGTATTAAACAACAACACATTGTAGCAATCTACTTCTTCTCTGGATGGTCACTTTCTCAATGTTCTACACACCCAAAGAATGTGACCTGCCTCCTTTGGTGATAAGTAAAAATGAGAAAGAAAACAAGAACTGAATTAGACTGAATTATTACAAAAGAACCCACTCCTTGTATTGTCTGCAATATTTATTTGTATGATTACCATATAACAAATTGATTTGTAGGTTGCCATATTTGAACTTTTTAAAGGAGAAATCTCCCAAAGTGGTGTTTGTTGTACCTAAAGCATTATGCATGATGCATTGCAAAAAGAGTATGTATTCATCTTTTATGCACTAAGTCTCTGATTTTTCTTTCAAGGTGTAAGCTAGTTCATCTTGATCTCTTCCCATATCTTTATCCTTACTATTGGTGTGTGAAAGAGAGGTTGGGTCAAAGTCAGACCTTCAGTGCTAACAGGTGCCTAACTGAGGGCTTCCTGGTCAGAGTCAAGCACTTTCACACACACACACACACACAATAGTACAAACATGAAAGTCAAATGTATAGTTCATATGCTCATAGACACATTCATGCTCCCCACTGCATTATTCTGAATTCTGTATATTTTGCTTTCTATCACCTGTAATAGTATCGTATCAACATTCACAGTGACAAATGGACAGTATTTCTGGGTTAGGGTGTGGGAGAGAACAAGAAGGAAATAAATCTTGATCATGAGCTGGAAAAATGTGAGTACTATATGGGAGGGCAGGTAAGAAAAGGGGACTGGATCCTGGGATGTGGAAGGCTGGATCCTAGACTGAGGAGGCAAGAAGGAATTAGGAAGTCTGGATCCTGGTTCTTGGACTGATCACTGGAGTGGAGAGAAAGAGGTTGAGTAGCAAAAGAGAAAGGATTTGGAGGGCTGTAAGCAGTTTCATAGAATCATAGATCTGGAGAACCCTAATAATGCCAATTAACCCAACTTTCTTCTCTACACAGGAATCCACATATAGAGCATCTCTGTTAGATATTTAAATAACCTCTGCTAGACAGATAGATGAACTTATTCAGTGAAAGATAGTCTCTGACTTGTCTGGGTACATGGTTCCATTGTCAGACTACTTTGAAAACTGTAGCAACATCTGATAATGGGACCATTTACCCAGACAAATCATGGACTGCCTTTTTTTTTAAAAAAAATTGAGGTTTACAATGTCAACAGTCACCTCCATCTATCCAAGTTCAAAGAACTTGACCAGGTTAGTGAGGTGGGATCTCTGCTGAAGCCAAGCTGACTCCCTCAGCAGGGTGTGCTTCTCTATATATTCTGCAATTTGTGTCTTTGTGTTTTCTGCCAGCTTGCCTAGAACATGCATTATGTTAACCAGCCTATAGGTGCCAAGAAGCCCTCTTCTTATAAATTGGAGCAACACTGGCTAGCCTCTAATCCTAAGGCACCATGGGAAATTAAATATTTTTGTCAGGATATTAGCAGCCTATATTGTTGTCAGGGTATTAGTAGTTTAGTTTCTTAAGGACCTTCATGGTGAGATTATATTGTCCCAGTGATAACTTTGATTTCTTTGGTATGTTTTTGATACAGATTCGAACTTCTTATCTTTGCTACATCTATTGGCTTAAGTTTCCCAGACTCAGTCCCTAATCTACAAATTCCATAGTAAAGGCAAGGCAAAGAACTTAGTCTTTTTCCTTACTTTCTCCTCATCTCCTTGATCCAACAGCTTCTCTGGCTGATTTCCTGCTTTTAATATAGGTAAAGACATCTTTTTGTTGGCTTCTATGATGCTGGTCAAGCATTTCTAAAACTTTCTTTTGTGAGATAGTCATGCATTACTACTTGCATTTCTTCTGTTACTGCTGGTATTCATTTTTTGCTTTTCAATTTACCAACATTTTAGTTTCTTGAAGGAATTCTTCTCATATTTTATGTCTTGAATGTATATAGTTATATATATTTAGGAAATAATACTGTATTTTAAAAGAAAAAAAAATATTTTTGACCACACAGAATCATATTGTCACGTTTCCACTGTGCTGATAATGAGTTAATTCAAGGCTTTATTGTGAACAGATTTCTTCACGACAGCTATTGACATCTGTATTGCTTGATTATTTATTTATTTATTTATTTTCCACTTTTACATTCACCTTGTAGTCAAAGAGCATTTTTAGAATGATTTATTTTATTCATTTGTAATTCATCTTTGCAAGTAGCAGTTCCTTTCCCATATGATATGGAGAAACATTTTAAAAATGACTATCAAAAAAAATGCAAAAAAGCCAGTTAACAAATTAGAATAATCCATACCCATATAATTATTCATTATGAAAGATAGAGGGGAAAGAAGAACACTTCGTTTGTTTAAGCTGGCATCTTTTTGTCAGTATACTATATAAGCAAACATGCTGTTGAGCTGTTGAGTCTGAGGTCATAGCTGTCCCCAGTTGCAGCAGTGGTGTATTTTAGTATGCATTCATTACAAGGCACAGTGTACAGTTAAAAAACATGTGTATGGCGCCAGCATGTGATTATGGCAAGACAGACTGACCACTGGGAAATTGCTGAGCTAACAGAGAGGTAGTTGGGCTGAATTATACTGGAGCCAAGTTTACAGATGGTTAGCACACCTTCTAATGACATAACTGATCTTCACTAAGAACCTTTTTTATGATATATGTTAACTATGACACCCTTCTTTTCTGACTTACAAATTCTCTAATGTTTCACTGGTTTGTGAAAATGTCAATAGGGGTTCATCTCCCTTAACACCTCAGTGGACTTTTGTATCTTCTTTTCAGAGTGCTTAAGTTATATACATACACTAAAGAAGTGGTACATTTCTCTCCCCCCCCCAACTTTCATTATAAAAAGGTTATTATGTACTGACAGACCAATGAATCCCCCTGGTTCTTATTAGAGCAGTTGAATTTTTAAATGTCATTTGCTGGATATTTTTCATATTGAACTTTCTGAAGAACAGCCTAAAATGTTCAAGACTTTTTGGTATATTTGATGGAATATGATAAAGAGACCTGGTGAGCTTTGGAGAACTTGGGACTTGGGGAAATTGTATTAGCTTTGGAGAAGGAAGGGAAGAGGAATACCTCCCCTTTTTTTTAATTTGCATGACTTTGAATTAATGTTGACCTGGATAAGTCTCTATAGTTTTCTTGGAAAATTTTAAGAAGTGGTGTGCCATTGCCTGCTTCCTAGGGCTGAGAGACAGTGACTAGGCCAAAGTTATCCACCTAGCTTTGTGCCTAAAATAGGACTAGAACTCCCAGTCTCCAGTTTCATAATCTGATACCTTAACAACGATATCAAACTGGATTTCTCATATGCCACTATAGATGATATATTCAGATATGGTAGGATTTTTTTTGGGGGGGGCACACATTTAGAAATGTAGTCCTTGCTTTTCACCCACTGATGATGATTGATTAGAACATTTGGATCTATTGTAGATAACCAAAACTATGCATAACAAAATCATCATGAGATCTACTTGTAGCATAGTAGAGTACCACAAAGATTAATAGTATATATAGTTTTTAAACCAATATCTCTATATTGTTTATATTACAAATACTTACAGTTATTTATTTTAGTATAGTATTAGTACTATACTAGATACAAGAGTTTATATGCATAGTATAGTATTTATAATATATATAAACTTATGTCTATAATATAGTACAGTGGTGGCGAACCTATGGCATGCGTTCCAAAAGCTGCACTCAGAGGTCTTTCTGTGGGCACGCAGGCCTTCGCACCAGCCCCACCACTCCCCGCGGCCCCCTCCTCACCAGCAGCCCCCCCAGAGGAGAGTTGTCCAGGACGCAGCCTGCGCGGAGCAGCGCAGCCAAGGACATGGCAGCCAGGCAGCGAGGACAAGACTCCGCCCTTGTGCCCCATTACGTGCAGATGATGCTGCGGGGCACAGACAGAGGGTGTGGCCGCCATGACACTGCCTTAAGAACCTTAAACTTACATTATCTTTCATGCTTTCCAGAAATTACAAACTTAAGACAGGAAGGGAAAATCAGGGTCTAAACAATAGAAGCGACATTAATCTTAATAAAATAATGCATCACCTGACAAACTAAATTTTTATCTGTCTGAAACTTCTCTCAGTATTTTTTAAATGTCTCCTATTACAGATAAATGCTCATATTTTTCTCTTAAGTGGTGACCAATTTGTTTATGCAAGCACAAAAACAAACCTCCACAATTGTTTGAAGATAAAGGCAAGTCAGATGATAATAATGAAAACGCTGGACATACTAAAGAATTCAAAAACTAGGAATGTGTTTGACTCATGACAAAATAACACACAGGCAGTTGAAACCAAGAGAATTCTAATGTCATTTCCAAGCTTACTCAACCATTGTCTAATATATGATATAACTAATAAACAACGTAAATTTGCCCTGTAAGCTTTCTTTCTTTTTTTCTTTTTTGTAAGAAGCCAGATGATACTGATCTAGTATGAACTGGTGGTATTGATCAAAAAGTAGTGTGATACCTATGTTCAGCCATGGAACTAATAATGGGAGATTAAGCTCCATTTCCCAGGCAGAAGAATTACCAATATGATGTTCTTTAGACATGATTTTCCAGGAGAGGTTTACATATAATCCAGCAATTATTATACTTTATACCTGTTGTGATGCTTTAGGTGACCCTGGGCAATTATTTCATTGTAAATTATTAAGACAAAAGATGATAGGGAAAAGTTCAATAAGGTGTTCTATTTTTGATTTTAATTAAATTGACCTCATCAACTATAGTTTCATGAAGATAGGTTGCAAACAACACTTTAAGCTGGGCTAGTCTCAGAACTAAACAAAATACTTCCTGCTGTGAGGGCTCAGCAGATCATGGTATGTCTGCCCATTTAATCATCTGGTTTGGAGATGAACTTCTGATCCAGCAAATTGCATTTAATTACAAATCCATAGATAAATTCACCACATCAGATCCAGGTTTCCATTGTGTGGTCACCTGATTATTCAAGGAAGTGGTGGTAAGGAACGTTCTATTTTTCAAACCACCAGACAGTGCTTTAAGTGCACTGGGCTTTTTGAAGATTATATGTATGAGATTGGAACTGTACAAATCCTTCAAAGAACGTGTAGAAGTGTATTTGAATCACCGAAATGGCTGTATCTCTTTTAAACTCAGTGGCTTTTTTAGGCTTCTTGCTCTCTCCATGTGTGTATGGATTCACAGACACAGCACTTCACTGAGAAAAAAAAAAACAAAGTGAAGAAATAGTTCTGCATTTGCAAAGACAGCTGGGAGAAGTGTATGAAATTGCCACTCAAAGTCTGGAAAAAGACGCTGATGCTTTAACAATTTAAAAACAGGTGCTTTGTGCATGTTCTGCTTGTCTGAAGCATCTTATTCAAAGGATTTCCAAAACTCTAAAAGATATTTCACCACCACCTTGTCAATTTTACAATCTAAATGCAACCCCCACCCAATTCCCTGAAGGTGTTCTAGGGAAGGATAAACACCAGCCAAACTTTCCAGCTTGTATTTATTCCCTCATGGATTAATTGGCAAAAAAAATATCCAGACTCACTCCCAGTAGGACCATAGTCAAATTCTTTTTATAGTCTCTTTAAGTTTTGACTCTAAAACATGAGCCTGCTGGTTTAACAAGTTTGGGCTGATTTGTGTCCCAATATGTATTTATTTGGCAATAGGATTTCTGTTGGAATACTACATTGAGATAATGGTTCCTGCCGAGCTGAGAAAAGAACTGAGTTTCTTTGCACTGTAAGACACCAAATTGTGTTAGTAAAGATATTAACATTATACTTGGCTTCTTAGAACTATGGTGGATCTAAAAAACATTCTCATCCAGTTTTTGAAGCAAAGCATAGCATAAGTAATAGAATCAAAATCTTCCCTTTAACTACTATTCATGGACTCTTCTCTTAGGCATTTTCTGTATGTGGAAAGTTAAATGGACTTATAAAACATTGAGACTGAAAATGCAAAATTCTACTACTGTTCATGTCTTAAATAAATGACAATCCTTGGTTGTATAAACAGAGGCATAGACTCAAAATCACCTAAAGTATTAGTACCACTTTATAAATCCTTAGTAAGATCACACTTGGAATACTGCATTCAGTTTTGGTCATCTCATTGTAAAAAGTGCAAAGAAGAGCAACTGAGATGATTAAGGGCCTGGAGATAAAAACATATGAAGAACGGTTACAGGAATTGGGTATGGCCAGTGTAGAGAAAAGAAGGACTAGGGGTGACATGAAAGCAGTATTCCAGTATTTGAGGGGCTGCCTAAAAGAAGAGTGGGTCAACTTATTTTCCAAAGAACCAGAAGGCAGCTCTATTCTGATTGATTGAAATACTCCTGAGCATATATTTGGTAAGTGTTCAATTGGTTAAATAGTATATATAAGGAACTTGCATAATACCTAACTAGCACTTTGTAAGCAGATGCATTTACTGAATCTAGGTGTCTAGTTTCTCCTGAAGCTCATGGAGGCCCATGATCAGAGAAAGAGGTTATGCCCAAGGCAGTCTCAACCAATCATTAGGAATTCAGACCATGAATCAAACATTATAGATCATAAATATGCCAAGACCTGTTACTGAAGAAATCAAAACAAAACAAAACAAAACAAAACTACTTTAAATTAGAACAGTCAAGGGAGCTAAAGGTTGAAACAAACATTGTTACAATGAGGACATAATTATCTAAAAACAGTAGTGTCTTCAGTGCTGCAATTAGTAGGAAGTAAATATGAAACTTTAGTGTGAATTCACCCATTAAAACAGCACTATGCAAACTAGGCAACAATGGTTTATTTAACAAATCACAGGTACAAAGTTTGGTTAATCTTATTGTAAACAAGGCCACTGGGTTCTAAAGTCTTTCCCCATATTTTAACAAAAAATGAACCTTAAGTGTTTCCACCAGGTATAACATTGCTTGCTTCTTATAGTTTCTTTGAACAGTTTATTTTCTACTTTAATCCCATTTCTTCTTCCTTTGTCTTTATTCATTCTATTTTTACATATCTTGCCAGTTCAAAATTATCTTCATTTCAAGAATATTGCTATGTGTGAAACAGATGGAAGCTTAGAAGAGTTTTCTTGTTGAACAATAGCAAAATCTCTGTAATTCCTGTAATGATGTGACATGGGTCAGGGATGTTGGGAATTGATGGGAAGAGGGTGTCAACATTTTTATCATAACTGTATTTTATGAGGATTCAGAAGCAGTTTCTAATCTGACCTAACTTTTCCCTAAGGTGCACATCTATGAATGCAATCCTATTTTCCAGGATTATTACCTTTGCAAACTGTGCCTCTCTAAATATGACAATCTTGATCCTGGTTACTGTGAATCCTATTGCTCCTACAATGATTTATATTCTATTTTTTTCCACAGTAAATTTAAAGGGAAAAGGGAGAGAGAAAAAGAATGAGAAAGAACTTAAGTTATTTAAATTGGAAGTTATTATCTTTTTGTTTTTCACAACAGATGCTCTGTGAATTTGTTGAACGTATGCATGTCAAAGCTTTTTAGAAGTATTCAGATGCACTGCTACAACCTGTAAAGTTTAACAGAGTAAAAGACAAAAAAATATTCCTGACATCTATGTGCACTAAATTCATGTGAGAAATACCATCGTTTTACTTGCTCAAAATGATCTAGAGTTTCAGTTGCATTGCCCACAGAAAATAAGTGCTATATATAGCGAGTGACCTAAGGAGCTGGATTTTAACAGCTGATCCCATTTTGTAAAAGAAAAAAAGGGAGGGGGTGGTGGTAATGATTCAACCATTGCTTTCTCATGAAAAGCCTGAAAAAGAGCTGTCTCTTGATTTTTTTTTATTTTTTACACATTTTTTTTTCTCTTTGTGAGCTCTACTTCTTAATATGCCAGACCAATAATAATTTTTTTCCAGAAGACTTACAGTATTGAAAAATAGCTCCCTGGCCATATTGAAATTGTCGGCATTTTTCAGGCTGCTATCATAACACACTTTTCTGGGCAGAATACTACTCAGAGCAGTGGGATTTCACAAAAGGGAATTAAATGAGTGGTAAAACATTTAAAACTAACGTTGATTATTTATAACATGTATGCATACCTGCAGAGAGAACTTGTTTCACTTTAAAGACCAGACCTTTTGTTCTAAAAGAAGCCCAATCAATCCTGGATTAAACCAGAACCGGTTTTGTCCATCTTGGCCTAAAATTAGTTCATTCATACCAGCATCATCTCTCAGCTCTGAAACATAATCCAAAAAAGTTGTTTTCTTTCACAGATTTGTATGGGGAATAGATTGCAAATGATTGCAATTGTTTTATTTTACAGGAAGACATAGTAAAATCTAGATTTAATCTAGAGCAGGGGTGTCAAACTCGCAACATCATGTGACATGTCTTGACGTATCGTGACTTTTTTGCCATTGCCAGCAATGGGGTGGGCGTGGTTTCACTATGATGCATCCGGCCCACAGGTTGGCAGTTTGACACCCCTGATCTAGAAACTTGTGTGGGGTTGAAAAGCGCCAAATTTCATAGAAGCAGATACAGGAATTCTTAAGAATGCATCTTGAATCCATTATTTTTATTTTTTTAAAATGGAGGATGATTCTGCAACTCTCAAAGCTTTCTCTGTGTGAAATAGCCTGGGCAATTTTCAGCTAGTTGTATGGGAAAGAGGTCTCTTGGATAAATGAAGAGGAGGATGTAATGCCACTTCCTAAATGTCATCTGTGATTAGGGTGGAAGTATAATAGATTAACTTGATAGCCTTTTTATAAATTGGCTTTGTGGCTGTTAGGTCAGGTCAGCTAGCTTCTGCAGTTCAGATAATACCCAGGATTGGAGACAGTGAGATGACAATGAGGTAAATGTTACAAAAGTCAGGAACTCCATTGTTGGCAATATTGAACAAGATAGTGTTCCAAAGTTGATAATAATTAGAATGGAGCAGAAAAGAATCTGTGCCTATTGTGTTTTTAAAATTGATTTTTCTCTCCCTCTACCCTGCCAAGTTTTATCTCATTGAGTAAACATTGCAGAATTTACAAGTAACTAAAGATTACTTAAACTTGGATGTATCTCTGGCTGACTATGTCTTAGCATGAATGCTGTGGACAGGATAAATGAAATTCCTAAATCTTGGTGTTATCTGCAGATAGCTGGACAGCAATAAACAGCACAGCTGTTGCCATTACCACAGACACAGCTGCTGTAGTGACAAATACCACAGCTACTGAGGCTCCTGTTACTCTAAACCATAGAAGGGTACCATCTGAACAAATGCTGGAGTTTGACTGTCAGATTCTTAGATGTGTCACATTTTTCTGTGGAGCTTTGGGCTGTTGTAACAGCTGTTTGTAAACACTGCAAATCCAACATTAGCCCAGGAAAGGAGGAGAGTATTGGCATTTTTCCCCAATGTCTTTCTTCCTGAACCATGATTTAAAAAAATATTGCAAATATGCTGACACTTCTGCTGGTGACTGAAATAGCAACCAGCTTAATCTTTGAATGGAATAACCAATTGGCAGCCCTGTCAGAGAGTCCTTCTATGTCAGATGACTCATCATTGTTTCTGAGAATGTCCATTAAATGGCCAAATCCAGTTAGACCAACAAAACAATCAATTAGAAAAGTATTTGGAAGATGTTAAATTTTAGATTTATTTATTCTTGAGCTAGCAAAATATATTCCTAATCTTGTTATGATGTGCTGAATCTCAGTGATTTGTGTGTCATATATCTGACATTCTATATAGGTAAGCTTTAAAAATATTTCCATCCATTCAATTTTGTAATATGCTCTTAATCAGATATGAATCTGAAACATATATTTGACAAAACTTCCCAAGGAACTTATTAGAAATCTTCAAATGGCACTGGAATATTAGAAAAAAAAATACAAGACACAAAAATGTAGAAAAAATATTTTTATGGATTTATTCCAAAGTATACTCTCCTCCTATCTGTAAATGTCAGCCCATCAACAGCACACATATGATTTCCAGAGTGAACTCTGTTAAGATATCTCTCCTGATGTTGGTGAACAAAGACCGAAGAAGCAAAGGCAGACATGAAAAATCAGCCTCATTTTCATCTTGATGTTATTCCTGTGAACAGCACCAGGCCCTCTTATACATGGGATTTGCTGTTTCATTGCTCTTGCAGGACAAACTACACATATTGCAACCAATGATGGTCTTCAACTGGATCCTCTTTCACTCCCCATCCCTAAATCCAATATGCTTCAGAGATTTCAAAGTATTGCTGAACATACTGGAAATATACAGGGGGTAGAAGAGAGAGAGAGAGAGACAGAGAGAGGAAGAGAATATCTACTAATATGATTTTGTATCTAACTACACATTAATCAAAGTTTATATTAAGTCTTATTTTGTGTTAATTATCTAGAGTTAATCCTTGACTGGAAAATTTTTATTTCATAAATAGTTATTTCTGTTGGGAGCCTGTTAATAAGAAAATTCAGTTCTTTGCCTTCTGCCGTGGTCATAGCCTCACTTGAATCTCTTGCTTATCTTATTTATATCAAGTGGAACTTTCGTTTGCTTCAGAGGGAGGTTGTTTTCCCCTAAATTCAGATAGTAGAACAAGTCTCCAGTTGAGATTAATATCACAGCAGGAGAAAATATTGAAAGTCCTCTTCCTCCAAACACCAACCTTCATACTAGATGGGAGCTCCATAAGGCTTTTACTGAAAGAAAGGGGAAAAAATGGCACTGAAGGACTAACCATATAATTAACATAAATTGTATTTTGACTCTTAGAAGGACAGTCAGGTAACAATCAGCTGTGTTTATCCATCTATGCCAAAATTAAATGAGGCATATCATCAGAAGACATAAGCAGAAAGTTCATATCAAAATCTACCATAGAGAAGGAATCACAGCTGGACACTTGGAACAAAAGGCTCAGGACGAGACATCAAATTAATCCCCATGATAAAGTAATCAAGGAACATTGTCCCTACGTCAGAAAAGCAAATTTAAACATGAAAACACCTTTATATAGTATATAGTTGGGTTATCTAAGAATTAAGCAATTCTCTTCGCTTATTGAATTCAAATATTACAAAGCTTAAAGAAAATAAAGAAAACCTAGAGTCAAGTAAAGTCATTTCCAATTACCACAAAAAGCAGCATTAAAGCTAATAAGCCAACAAGGATAGGTAATTTAAGATCCTAGCCCAAACATCTGAAGGAACAGCCAGGTTTTGGGTATATTAGGAAAGGCTAACAGAGTGATGGCAATGCTAATCTCTTGGGGGCTATTTTTCCACAGAGTAGGAACTACAATAAGGGCATAACTTCTAGGTCTAATAACATGACTTTGCTTAATACAAGAGACTTGGAGCATATCATTTCTATCAGATCTGGTTTCTGAACTGAGCAGAAACAATTGGAGACAGGTGGTCTTGCAATAGCTGGCCTTTTGACATTGTAAGGTGGGGTGTCAAACTGGTGGCCCACAGGTCGGATGTGTCATGCGCAGGCCACACCCACCTGACTCGGTAAAGGCAAAAAAGTTTCGAGGTGTCAAGATATGTCATGTGACATGATTGAGTTTGACACCCATGTTGTAAGGCTTTATAGATAATAATGGATGTCTTGACTCATATCAAGAAGGCCATTGGAAGCCAGAACACCTTGTAGAATAGCAGTGTTACCTTATATGGAATGCTGAAAGCTGTCTGCAGCACTGCATTCAGAACTGGTTGCAGCTTCCAACTGGGTCAAGGGCAGCCCTATATAGAGTGCATTATATAATCCAAACAAAAGATAACTAACATGTGAGTCACAATGAATAAGCCTCCCACCCCAAAAGGAGTCATTATTGCACCAGTTGAATCTATGCCTCCTAGCTATTGCTACTACTTCTTCTTTGAGCAGGGGTCATGAGTCCAAGAGTCAAGTTACACACCAACTCTGAGTGGGGGTGTTTAGCCTAATTCAAAGATGGAAAAACTCTGGATTGTGTGTGTGTGTATGCTCAAAACCATAAATACTTGGTCTTGCCAGGGTTGAGCCAAAACCTGTTTTTTCCCATCTAAGTTCATAGACCCTACAGACAGTAACTAAGAACTTCAATCATATAACTTTGTCAGTCCAAGGCATAAATGAACAGCTAATGATATCTCACCCCATGCCAACAGATGATCTCACCCAGCATGTTTGGATAGATGTTAAATAGAACTGTGGAGAGGATGAAGCTCCAGAGCATTCCACAAAGCAACAGACTCTGGCTTCATCTATCTTCCCTAATAACATCAACTAGAATTGACCCTGGAGAAAGGAAGAAAACCACCTCAACACTATGCATCCCATAATGTATCATAAGTGACTGACTTATCAAGGAAGGCATGTTGGATGTACCATCCTCATCCCAAGCCCACCAGAGTCATCAACAAGTATAATCAATGCAGTTTCGGTGTTATGAAAATCCTGGTTCTACTTCCTCCAGGGCTGTAAGCCAATCATCTTCTCAGCAGTCTTCCTCCTAAAGGGAACTTATTTTGGGAAGTGAAAAATTATTATCACAAGATGGCTTAATTCAAATAGCATGCATAATAATTTAGAATGAAGTCATAGTCTATGTCTATGAGTCTAAATTGTCTGTTCTAACAGACAAGTCATGGATTATACTTCATAATTAACATTTATATTACTTTTGTTTAGCAACCCAGTATCTAATCATAAAAACCAAAGGGCTACAGAACTAAGCAAAAGTTAGTTTGTCATCACCAAAAATTACAACATCCTAATCTTCCTCTGATTATGGTCTAGCAGTCAAGCCAGTATTCTCAATATATTTAGGATTTTTTTTCTTCCTAGCATTTTCTCACAAGTGTAAGGTCCACTTTTTTTCTGGATCAACCGAGTATTGATCCATTAGATATCAATTGGATATCCATTATCCACAATAGGTTGTTTACACTGAGTCAACACATTTTCCTCTGTCCTAAAATACCTATTATGAGCACACATGTAGACATTTTTTTGATTATTGTCATATTTGCTTTACTTGTAATGACCCACCACTTGTGTTCCTTTCTAAAACAACTGATGTTTGGCATGAGCTTTAGACAATGTTTATTACATGTTGAATGGCAGTCTGGATAATGATTCATGTACCATGTACAGTCTGGATCCCAATGATTTTTCTGTGTTATGTCTGCCTTCCTGACTTAAAAAAATGCTACATTCCTATTTTCAATATGAATCACAAGTATTATTCTTTTGAATATACAATCTGTTCTTTTTAATTCCTTGCAACCCCCACAGTGAAAGTTTTTGGAGAACCACACACAAACTCAAAATAACAATATAAAATTAGAACTTGAAATGATGTGACCCTCCACATTCTACTTCACCATATTGGAGCCCACCTACAGTAGCTATTTTGGTTCAGCAGAAACTGAACTGCAGCCATGCTGCCAAGACGACAGTGAGTAGGATTATTACAAAAAGTGTAGGGGTTGTTGATTTTATTGTGTCTGAACAGTGCTGGAAACCAAATGGCTCTACATAATTATTACTGTATTTTAATGGCAATAGAATACTTCCAGAGCCATTTAAACCCAAGGATTGGATTCTGAAGCTCACTTAAGGAAAGCCATGAGACTGCAATGAGAAAAACGATCATAAAATCCTGTGAATAGTCCTTCCCATGAATAGTCATTTCAACTCATATTAATAAGTCATGGAGATTGTAGTTAATGTCCAGGCCAAATGTATAAAAATTAAAATGTAGTTTACTATGAATGTGGCATAATTCTGAAAGAAATTCAGAGAGCAAATGGATAGAGGCAGTCACCTTTCAATTCGTGCAAATGGAAACTTTCCTTCAATTGGAAAAATAGGAGGGGAAAATAGATATAATTTTAAAAAGAATTTCTATGTATGGTACTTTCATATGTTTATTTTCAGAAAATATAACACTGTGAATATTTTTCAATTACAGGTAGTCCTTGACTTACAACAGTGCATTTAGTGACCATTCAAAGTTACAACGGCAGTGAAAAAAGTGACTTTTGACCATTTTTCACACACTGCAGCATCCCCATGGTCACATGATCAAAACTTGGATGTTTGGCAACTGGTTCATATTTATGACGGTTTCATGTTCTGGGGTCAGGTGATCAGCTTTTGTGATCTTCTGACAAGCAAAGTCAATGGGGAATCCAGATTCACTTAACAACCATGTTATTAACTTAACAAATGCAATGATTCACTTAACAACTATGGCAAGAAAAGTCATAAAATGGGGCAAAACTCACTTAACAAATGTTTCGCTTAGCAACATAAATTTTGGGCTCAATTGTGGTCGTAACTTGAAGACTACCTGTAATAAATTAATGCTTTTGGTAAAAGTTTGCAACCCTGCTAAAACTAGGATTTAAAAAAAGTGTCCTGAAAAGTCAGGTGAAGGAACCTGCAGCTCTATATATAGTAAAAATGTTCAGCTCGTTCATGGACGTATCTGAGGCCAAATGTAGACTCTTGCCTCAATATTCTTTTGGGGATCACAGAAATCTCAAGGCAGCCATATCTACATGAAATATTTTTCTCTCTTTCGATTTAAGCCAAGTGCAGGTCTTCACATTCATATGGAGAGAGGACCAGGCAAGCCCATGGAGGCGCTCATACAAATACAAGAAGTAAAATGATCCTTCAAAGACAATAACAAACAAATGTGACATATGATGCAATATATGAGCTAATAATTACTCTACCTTAATTAAAAACAGACTTTATTGTCACTTCAACTACATAATCTTCCAGAATACACTACAGTACCTCTGCACACACTCACACACATACATACATACAGATAGGCAATTTCCGTGTTTAAATTTTCCAAATAGTGGTGTATTTGCCAAGAAGGCTTGGTTCACATAAATAAAGAGCTTTACAACAATTCCAGGACAATTGGCATCCTTTCATAGAGAACTTGGTTCATTTCACTGAACCACAACATTAGTTGAATGAAGCATCCCATTTCAACTCAAGCCAGAATATAGTCCAATAGTCTTCAGTTTCTTTGTTGCAGAAGTATTTATCTTAATAAAATAGCTACATCTCTCTCTCTCTCTCTCTCTCTCTCTCTCTCTCTCCCTCCCTCCCTCCCTCCCTCCCTCCCTCCCTCCCTCCCTCTCTCTCTTTCTCTTTAAAGAGGGGTTTCATTGACTTTTGCTGATTATATACTCATGCCCTGCCAAGGAAATGCCTATATTTCCAGCACAGCAGAAATGAAGCTTCTGCTGTAATTTCCAGCTTTTTGCATCAGTTTGTATCCCTTCGTAAGAAATCTTTTTTCAGAGAACACTTTCCCTGATCTATTTCATAACTGATCTGAATTTGATCTTCCCCACCCCACCATTTGCTTCAAGCTCATGATGCTTTAGCTTTGATAGCAGCAGGTGGTAATCCAATGTGACTTAAATTTCCTAAAGAAATAACTTTTGGCAGATTCAGTCCTCATTGTGAGGAAGCATTTCTATTTTTGGCTACATTTTGTGACACAGCCATAAATATAGAAAGTCTAATGGAGAAAGGAATACCAAAAGAAAAAGAAAAAAAGAACTACATGGAACAAATCCCAGTTTTCCTGTCTACTAAAAATAGTTAAAAGAACAAAAGAAGGAATCCTTATTTTAGAAAAAAAAACACGTACATTCTGAAGGTAACACTCAACTGTTTAAGAATACTAAAATAATGATTCAATTTTATTTGAATTTTAACTAACCTTTTTAGCAATAGGTTTAACTAGGTCAAAAGTACAATTAATTTTAATTGAAGTGTTAATTGTAAGCCGCTCAGAGTCACAAATGTGAAATGGCTGGCTATACAAACTGAATATTTTACTAATCAAAAATATTGGGTAAACTTTCAAACACCCCAACATTCTTAATGAGAAACAAGATTTTCATGTACCATTTTATAGAATTATTCTGTTTTTGTAATGTACACCTTTCAGTACCTGTTAGCTATTCTGCACAAATGAAAAAAAAACCATACAAAAACATGTTGAAGCACATCCAATACACTGAACACAACTGGAATATCTCCAGGGATAAAAGTAGTAGCTTTGCTGGTTGGAACACAGTTCAATTATATCAGTATTGTTGCTACATGTGTGAATGGGACAGCCCTGCAAGAGGGTCACTTTACATTAAAAAGATATGGCTACTCTGAAGGAATTTGGTTGCAGGACTGAAAAACATGGAACATGAACCACTTCTTTACCTGGCAAAGATATTTTTGCCTTCGAGTCTCATAAAACTGAGACTGATGACAAATTTTGTAAAAGTGATGAAAAAGGAAGGTGAAGATTTTTGTTATGTGAGACAGATGTTTTAAAGAATAACTGATGACAAGATTAAGGAAAGCATTTTTGTTATCCACAGATCAGATATGTCATCAGTGACAAGTGGTTCAAAGAGTTATTAGTGGGCCCCAGAGAAAATCACCTGGAAAGCATTCAAAGACATCACTGAGAATTTTTTTTGGGCAACTATAGAGTACCACATTACATTCAGTTGTTTGATAAACCTCTTACAGAATACAAGACCATGAAGTGCAACATGTCACAGAAGATTCATCTTCTGCATTCAGACTTGGACTTTTTTCCTGAAAATCTGGGTGCAGTCAATGACAAACAGGATAAAAGTTTTCACCAGGACATTGCCACAAAATGGTATCAGGACTGGAATCCATCAATGATGGCTGACTATTATTGGACATTGCAGCGAGACACATCCAACACTGAGTACAAATGAAAATCAACAAAACACTTTTTAGACATGTAACATGTCAGAAACATTATGTGATTAAATACATTATACTAATTAAAAGTTAAGTTCATATTTCTCAAAATTCCTGTGATACAGTCATTCTACAATTATGTTTGTGCTCAGTTTGAAGGGCTTTATCATAATCACCGAACGTTTTTTAGGAAGCAAAACTTTAATAAACAACTGTTGTCCAGTTTATTTGTACTTCACCGTTCTTATGCTGGTTATAATTATAATAAAAAGTTTACTTGATTATAAGTAGGTCTAGGTGATGGTAACATTGCTGAGATCTAAGAGATGAATTCCCCTCTCCACCTCCCCCCCAAACTACAGTAAAGGCTCTTAGGATTCTTTTGGACTTGGGGCATCAAACATTCAGAAAATGCCTGACTTTGACTCTGCTGGCAGGTCACCCCCCTGTTCCCTGGACAAAAGACAAACATTCATTTATTTAAAAAAAATATAATCCATGTGTGGTGTTATATATTACATAAAGAAATGTCAAATAATTACACACATGAAATACAAAATAAAACAAAATCAGACCCATGTAAAATAAAAATGAAAAAACAGATTCGTTATTAAACCAGCTTCATTATTTAAAACATTTAAAGTAGTGCCAGTCATTCAGCTATGGTGAAATTCACTTTCAATTAAAAAGCACAATGGTTTGTTAAGAGCTTGGAAAGGAGAGCAAAGGGAACAAGTGCCCTGGCCACATTCATTGTTTGAAATGTTATAATACTTTGTCAAATGAATTTCTACCCCTGATCCAGGTACCTCTTGGAAAAAGATGCCTATCTGAGATAGCTCTGGGTCACACGAGGACTTGATTTGGGAAACTTCCGAAAATGCTTTTGTGAAGCCTTGAAGCTTCCGAAAAGAGCAGGAAAGCATACCCCATTCTTGTGCACTTTTTGGAGGTTACAGAGGCTGTGCAAGAGCAATGGGCCTTGTGCACAACTTCCAGAGGGTCTAGAGGCCATGTGAAAATACAGCCTTAGAAAACTGAGTAAAAACAGGGCATCCTGGTGGCACCAAAAATAACATGGCATGTCCAGTGGTGGGATTCAGCCGGTTTGTACCAGTCCGGCAGAACCAGTAGCTAATTTTTTGTTGCCCAGGCCCATAACAGACTTCTGGAAGCAACATCCACACAGAGAACTGGTTGTTCACATATTTGAATCCCACCACTGGGCATGTCCCTTGTGACACATGTGTTACACGTTTGCCATCCCTGCTCTAAGGATACAGGAAGAATAGAACAGAATGGCTGCCATCTTGAGCAAAACAATCCCTGCAACCCTTTGTGCAAGTCCAGCACATTTAAAATTATATCATATTATTAAACCAAAGATTATTCTTTTGGATTGCTTTCAAAACAATCCAAAATGAAAACAATATATATTCATTTACCCTATAAGTATTCATGCTGCATAAGGAAATCCACTAAATGTAGGTTGGTAGCATAAAGGAACCTTTATCACTGCATAGTTTTCTAATATCAACAAATATTATAATATAATAATATAATAATATAATATAATATAGAATATTAAAATTCTAGTGTCTGTTTGAAGGTTGTTTAATTTTGTAACCTTCATGGCGCAAAATGGTGAATCATAGGGAAGTAATTTTTGAAAAAATATGCCTCAAGTGAACTAATTGAAAGAATGTATCCAAAATATGGGACCCAGGACTCTCATGGTATTGAAATTTGGCAAAATTGTGGCTGTTTCAATACTGCAACACTGCCACAGTCACATGATCACCATTTCCAATGCCCCCTGTCAGCTTCCTACAAGGAAAGTCAATGAAAAAGCTGGCAGGAAGCCGAAGTTGCTCCTGTTCCCACTGGTTTTTTTGCCTGCCCATGGTCATTCTGTTTCCCTGTTTCGGTAAGGAAATGTCTCTGAAATGACGACACAGCAGGTCATGGATTGTCTAGTATTATTTAAATGACCGGATTCTTTCTGCAAATCTAAATTTTGCTGCATCATCAGTTGCCACAAACTATAACCCATCTTTTTATGAATGCATTTCTACACATGGTTGCACTGCATTACAGGTGTATTTAATAGAAGTTATACAATTATTTTGACACAGCACTGTGCACTGTTTGCTAGCTTAAATCTACAACTAAATGTAATGGTCTCCAGTCTTGCCAGCCTTGTGTCTTTACCTTTGAATTATGTTCC
The DNA here is from genome assembly GCF_001527695.2 of Protobothrops mucrosquamatus. Lineage (NCBI taxonomy): Eukaryota > Metazoa > Chordata > Lepidosauria > Squamata > Viperidae > Protobothrops > Protobothrops mucrosquamatus. Next base: position 436,639 of record NW_015386352.1, read on the forward strand.
TTTTCTATTCTACAGCTGAAAATATTTAAACTATATGGGATAATAAAAAGAATTTGACAGTTTTGGTAAAATTTAGTTAGTTAACACTCATGAATAAAGGTAGATTGGTAATTATTACCAAATGCTTTAGTATACTGCACATATATGATCCATGAAAAGCAGTTGCTTGTAAAATAATATTGAAAAAAGAGTAAGATGTATGGGTATTATAGTATTTTAAACACTGGCACAGAAAGAAATGCATACAAGAGAAGCCAGAAAAATGTGGCTGTTCTTGAGAAAAATACCATCAGCTCCAAGTCTTTATTTGAACTGATGCAAACACATAGATAACTTTGAACTACTATTAGGCAATAGGTAATAACAAAACATAACATCATTTCCAGTTTCCAATTTTTAAACACTTGTAGAGCTATACAGGTTCTTTTCAGAAAATGCTCAGAAAGCTAACAAAACAATCTTATAACTTATATCAATGTTTCTCAATCTCAGCAACTTTAAGATGAATAGACTTCAACTCCAAGAATTCCCCAGCCAGCATGCTGGCTGAAGCATTCTAGAAGTTGAAGTCCATACATTCTGAAGTTGTTGAGGTTGAGAAACACTGACTTATATGTTCAATTAGGATGGAGTACTACTGGGCAAACTATACAGAATCTTTGCATACTAGCATGGTTTTGCATAGGAGAAAGTCCATCTTTTTTTCCCCCCACAATAAGTACTTGACTTTCATCTATTCTCCTTGACATCCTTCAATCTGCAGCTCTTTGTGTCATATTCTATGCTATGCCAAAACATCTTCAATCCTGCAGAACCCATTTTTATTAATTTATTAAGTTATTAATTTGTGAGTAGACCAATTAATAACAATCCCAGCTATCTATCATAAATGAAAGTAAATAAATAGATTCATTAGTTTTTAGCAACTAATAGCTTGAATTTGGTTAAAACTGTTCATCGTTAAGGAAAACATTAAGTGTCACACCATTAAAGACTTTTTTTCCCCTTAGAGATTTTCAGAGTTTTTGAAAAAAAATGTATAATCATCTAATTTTCATGGTATATTGCTGATGCAATTGAACTTAATGAACAATCTTCACCTGAAGCTACATAGAATGATAAAACTACTGATTAGCCAGATCTGACTGTGATACAGAAGTTAAAGGTCAACATCTATGGATTGAAGACAAGGTTTGATCTGGTAAGTGCTTAAAGGAAAAACTATTGAGAAACTCTATATATGTTCCCTGAAGACATAAATAGAATTAGTCAGATTTTTATTCTCAATATAATCCTGCTGTAAAAGNTAAAAAGAGTTCCTAATTTTCTGTTTGTTGCATTTATAATATTAGCCACATTCTGCTATGGGAATTGAAAAACTGAACTAGTGAAACTGATATGTTTTTCATCTGATTATTCATTCTTCTTTAGAATAAAATTTAGAAAAAATTGTAAGAAGCTAATACAGGAAGCTTGTAATACACTATTTTAAGGAGCAATAATAGCTGATGTAAATATTTTATGATTCATTTAAAGGTTAATGTTGTACGCAAGTCATTATATTTGTAGCAGTGTGTATATGAAATCTCCAACTATATTCAACTGTGATTTCACTGGAATGTGTTTCCAAATTAAGAAAGCTTTAAAAAATCATTACAAATTTATATCTCAAATGCTCTAGCTACTGAAATTGCCTATACATAAACCCAGATATCTATTTATAGGTAACCCCCACTGGATTCAGTGGGATTACCTAACAAAAAATACATGTAAAATTTCACCTTTAGTAGTCAACAGTGGAAGCAGCTTGATGCTAACATTGTGTAACACACAATGAGAAGTGCATCCTATTCCTGTGGAAAAAGCTGGTCTCCTATGAACCTGTCCCTTTAATAAAATTCTAAAAAAAAAAAGGCAAGGACTTTCTGACTCAAGGATGTACATCATCCAGGAAGTGTCCTGATTTGGCCTGCAGAACTCAAGACTGAGACTCTAATTCTTTCCTCAAAAGCTACTGTACAGAAAGATTTGGAAATAAATTGCTCCCCAAATCCTCCTGCACAGAAAGGTTTTCTTTATAAAGGTAAAGCATCCCTTGCCAAAGGGAGAAAGGGACTCCAGAAACCACAACAGCATAATTGTATCTCTTTTTGTATACATTTACACACAAACACACAAAAGTGTAGCCCTTTCTCTTTCCAGAGGAAAGAGAGGAGTAATTGCTTCCTCCTCCTTGTCCATAGCAGATGCCTAGAAAAATAGGGGATGTCCTAAAGCAGGGGTGTAAAAACTGCCGGCCCGTGGGCCGGTTTCATCATACTGAAGCCGTGCCTACCCCATTGCCGGCAATGCTAAAAGAGTCCCGATACATCACAACATGTCAGGTGACGTGGCGAGTTTGTCACCCGTGTCTTAAAGCGAGGTTTCTCAACCTTGGCAACTTTAAGATGTGTGGACTTCAACTCCCAGAATTCCTCAGCCACATCTTAAAGTGTTGAGAAACACTGTTCTAAAGAAATGGCAAGGAATCACTGATGCCACATATTCTATATTCTGATATGTCCTGGCCCTTTGGGGAGGGGGCGATATAGACCAAATGATAGGAAAGGAATCCAAGATGATTGTTTAAAATTACTGATTCATCTTCTACATTTTTCAAGCAAGCCTGTTTTGGAACAATGTGGGAATATTCCCACACATGCTTTGGAAGCTCGGCCAGTTGAGAATACAGCAGGAAGGGTTTAGTCAGCTCCTGCCCTAGAGAACAGCCAATATATCAGCCCAACATCTATTTTTAGAGCAATTTCTTCTATAAATAGAGTCACAAAGAATTGCCTAAGGAAATGAAAGCCCTATTGCACTTCTTGTAGGACATCTGTAGGGGAAGGGATGTCCAGGAGCAGACAAGTAGAGACAGCTAGGTGCTGTTGTTCTAGTAGTTTGCCATGTAATGTTGTTGTATTCTGGCACAGATCAAGTTCAGCAAACAAACAAACAAAAGTTCCTCAAGTTAAAAAAAAAGCTTCAAGAGGAAGTTCTCTTATTCCAGGATCATTATAGATAGAAAGAGAAAGCCAGTATACTGTATAATGTCTTGTAATCCTTCCTTCTTCAAAATAATTTCCCTAAGGAATAGTGGGTCTGCCTGAAAGCCACAATTTTTCCACATTTAGATGGGATTTTTATTTACATGTATTATTATATTTATGATTCTCTGAACTATAGCAATATAATTAATATAAAAGTTATTTAGTTGTCCTTCTGTTCTCTGCCTAACAATCTTTTGCTTAAGACTTGATTTTGTACTTGATATTGTACTTTCAAAAATATGTTTAAAAACCCTTAAACATTAGTATTAATGTATTTATTTTCTACCGCCTAGCTCCAGGGCTGGATTCACATGTTGTGTTAAGTTATAATGTGGTTTATTTGATTTAGGCTTATTGAGTTGTGCAAACCTGGTTATTGTGGTTTCTAAACCATAGTTTAGAGAAGTGGTTTCCAACCCATGGCCCATGGCCCATAGGGAACCAGGTCACACAATTAGGAGGTGAGTGTGCAAGCAAGCAAAGCTACATTTGCACAATCGTCATAGATGTGCAGGAAACCATCATCTCCCCACCCAACTGCCACTGCCACCACTGCCAGTCCACAGAGCCAGAAAGTTCAGGGACCGCTGGTTTAGAATACAGTTTGTCAAACAAGTCACAACAAGTTTAGCAACAGCCACAGTTATAACAAGCCATGATTGAACCAGATGAATCTCATCACCACTTGGTGTCTTTTTTAAAAACCAAAAATAATTTAAAATAAAATCTAGTGCTTTAGTTGCAGCAGCAGGCAGGAAATGTGTGTGTTGTGTGAATGGAAGAGGAGAGAATAATGGCCTCAGTTAGGTCTATACAGAAAAATTCCCCTGCATTTTTTCTTCCACTTATCATTCATTTTAATGATAGACAAGTTTGCTTTTGAAGAAGAAATGATTGCTTTATTTATTTGATTAAATATCAAGGGAATTCTTTTGGGTTTTTTTTTTTTTTTAGATTGGGTGATGTGGGACATGGTGGTGATAGAAAGATGTGTGAAAGAAAATAACACCAGCAGTAACACCCTCTGTTATCTTCAACAATAAATAAGATTAAAACCACCAGGGTCTGGTGATTAAGATGCTGTTATAGAAACCATGAAAGTTGGCTGCCTGGCCTTGGGTCAGTCACTCTCTTTCAGCACAATTCACCTCACAGGGTTGTTGTTGCCAGGAAAACAGCAGGAGGAAGGATTGTTAGGTATGTTTGCTGCTCTGAGTTATTTATAAAAATAATAAAGGGCAAATAAATAAATAAATAAATACATAAATACATAAATAAATAAATGTGAAATATATTTCAGATTTCTCAGCCACCTAAGAGTAAAGTAGAAAAACAGAAGCCTTTTTCACAGAGGAAAAAAAATATTTTGAGACATTGCAAACTACGCTGCATCCTGAGTTAAACAGAATCTGTAATTTGAATGTTTTCCGGTTTTTAAATTACATTAAGAGCAGCTCTGATAACATGTTGCAGTGGGCATTTCATTCAGAAACAGGAATTGGATGGAACACTTTGAAGGCAAAATAAACAAAATTAGTTCATAGGACTTCAAGGAGCAATGACTCACACATTCAGGAAGGGTCTGCTGACAAGATATTTTGGAACAATTTGCTATTAGGAAGGAAGTTTGAGTGGGCGGAAGAGAAGTGGCTGATACTCATATGACACACACACACACACACACACACACACACAAGCTCAGAGTTGCTGATGTAGAACATAAAGGTGTGTGATCACTTATCTAACACCATTTTTTAGGTAGTGATGATCATGATCAAAGTAATTTTAAGTGCAATTATTGCTGCAAAGAATATTTCATAGCATTTATTTCACTATTTTGGATTATGTTTTAGTGGGGGTTTTGTATGGGGTGTTTTTAGAACAGGCCTGTTATTTAATTTGATTTTAGAACAAAAACTATTTATTTATTATTGTGGTTTTTAGTATCGCCTGTTCACCACCCTGAGTTCCGTAAGGGAGATAGGGTGGTATATAAATTTAATAAATAAATAAATACTGGGAAAATGGATCTTCTCGCATCGCCAAACAAGCTCAACTCCTTTTGTGGTTAAATGCTGTTACTAGCCAGTCTTACACCAGTGGCAACTGTTGAACAGTGCCCATGACATAAGGTCTCATGAATGGGGCAATTGCCTCTGCATTGTTAAACTATTACTGTACTCCCCGTTTTTGCTTCAGTTTTTTTTTATATTTGTGTTTGTATATAGGTATATTGCTGTTGCATTTCCTGGTAAAGGCATGTTTCGAATATTTTTCCACTTTCACAACTGACAAATAATGAAGAGCTCTTTTAAATGACAGGGAAAAATTCTTAATAGCTAATGAATGGAGCATTATATCTAAATTACATAAAACCATTATGGCAGGGGCATCTGCAGTGGGTGTCAAAGAAGTTAAAATGACAGTTGAATTGCAAATACAAAGTGTGAGTATGAGAGAAAAACTACCAAATGAGGTTGCATCACATGTATAAACTGGAGGAGTTTGATCCCACAGTCATGACCACAGCATTGACTTTTGTTTTAACTCTCCCTCCTACACACATACACACACACTTTCACAGACCTTTCCTGTACTTTGAGCTGGCATTGGTGGGAGTGTGCAGGATACAAATATGACAAATACTATAGTCTGCTAATAATATTCTGTACCTATAAAACATGTCTGCATATTATTTTAATGTATACTTTGCATGTATATTACTGCACACATGCAATAGACTTCCACACTCCTATGTGTATCTCTGTCTTGCTACATTGCATTGTTTGGTTATAATTATAACACTGATTTGTTATAATTCCTTAATGGTAGAGATGATTATATTTTATGCAGGAGTAGAGGAAGTTACCAGCCTGAAATGTAAGATTTTTTTAAAAAAAACTGGTTTCATGTTGAAAGAGATCATTGTCAACAAAGCCTGGCTCTGAGATATGGCTTTCTTTCTGCAGAATTAGAATCTGTCTGTCTGTCTGTCTGTCTGTCTGTCTGTCTGTCTGTCTGTCTGTCTGTCTGTCTGTCTGTCTGTCTGTCTGTCATCTATCGATCAATGTTATATGTTGACTGAATCAGTTGAGATTGTTGCTAGCATACTGGCCTCCCTGCTTTGAAGCAACCTTCCTGCCTGAGCTGCTGGAGGCCATCTCAGGGCTGGCAGTGGAGTTTCATGGACTCAGGCTTCTGGAGGATTTCAATTTGCTATCCCTAGGTGTGGCCTCAGAAGTGGCCCAGGAGTTCATGATCATCATGATGATCATGGGCCTATCCTGGCTTATTACAGGCCTAACTCGGGATCTGTAATAATCAGTGGTGTCATGCCAGATTTGATTTTCTTGTCAGACCAATGGCAACATGGCCTGGTGGGGGATTTAGGATTATCCCCCTTGCCCTGGTAAGATCACGTCCTGGTGTCCTTGAGCCTGTTGTATGCTGACCCCTCCACAGGGAGGCAAGACCCTTTTGGATGGTCTGTCCTGGTTACTCATGGACCCTGATGGGTTCCAAAGGGAAGTGAGGGATATCCTGGAGGTGGTGCTGCATAGTCCTACTGAAGCCTTGGTGGCAGCCTAGAATCTAAGGGCAGCCATGGCTTTGGACAAGATCGTAGCTATGTTATTCCTGACCTTCCCCGTGGTTCATGGAGGACTTGCAGGTTCTGAAAAGGGCCAGGAGAGAGCTAGAGTGCTGCTGGAGAAAGTGGTAAGAGTGCTCTTATTGGGTCCTCAGGATGTCACCCAGCAGCCCTGTTTTGGATCATCCAATTCCTCCTGGGTTGAGGGACTCGGGTGATCATCTGCAGAGTCATGCAGAGGAGTTTGTTCAGTACCTGATGGACAAAGTTGCTCATATTTGTTCCCAGTTGGATCCCATCCATGGAGATAGTCCATGTGAGATGCCTAGGGAGAGGTTCTGCCAATTATCTGGGAATGGTTTTAGCTTGTTGGCACTGATGAAGTGGACAGGATCTTCAATGTTGTCAGTGCCACAACCTGATAATTGGATACTCATCTTTCCTGCATGGTGAAAACCTTCAGACAGTGACTAGCAGGGTCCAGGCAGTGATTAATACATCACTAGAGGAGGGGACATTTCTGTAGGCTTTTAAGGAGCCCCTGGTTTGCCCCCTCCTTAAAAACCATCATTGGATCCCATCTGCCTGGACAACTTTCATCCAATTTCCAACTTCTCCTTTTTGTGGGAGGTTGGAATAAAGGTGCTAGCTTGGTAGCTTCAGAGGGGGAGAACAGGCTTCAACTGAACCCAGACAAGACCTAATGGCTTTGGGGACATAGGCCCACAAGATCTAGGACTTTGTTATCTTTGACTTTGGGTGAGGTGGTGCAACTGCAGACAGATCCGGTCCACAACTGGAGAGTTCTCCTGCACTCACAACTCTGTTCGAAGAGCAGGTGGCAGTCACAGCTAAGAGAGCCTTTGCATAACTTCTGGTTGTGCACCATTTGCAGCCTTTCCTGGAACCAGAATCCTTGCACTCAGGACCCCAGTCATTTCTCGGTTGGACTATTGTAATTCACACTACACAGAGTTATCCTTGAAGACTATTTGGAAGCTACAGCTGATGCAATGTGCAATGGCATGGGCACGGGCAGTTCTTGGGGCCTAAAGAATGTCCTATGTAACATCACTTCTCCACAAGCTGCATTGTCTGCCAGTCTGCTTCTGAGTACAATTCAAGGTGTTGGTAATCACCTTTAAGCCCTTTATGGCATGGTTCAGGGACCATCTCATCCACTAGGACTGGCCTGTCCCACCCATGCTGGCAGAGGAGGTGGCTGCGGGCCTGGTTGGCCTGATTATTCCAGCTGGCAGTGTCCAGGGGAATGCCCTTCTATGCCATTGCACCTGCCATCTGGAACATCTTGTCTCCCCAATGTGAGGTTGGCCTCAATTCTCTGATCTTTTGTAATGGCCTAAAGAACTGGCTCTGCCGGTTTGCTTGGAGTCCCAATGGGGGAGCATCACAATGAAGGTGGTTGATCAAGTAACAACAGATCCCACCTGCCCCCCATCCTGCTCCCACCCTCTCCATCTATAATTGGATTTCAGTGGTTGGTATTAATTAATTTATTTGTGTGTGTGTTTGTATGCTGCCCAGAGTTACCCTGTGGTAAGATGGCTGGTCAATAAATTTTATAGATAAAGACCGGTAAGTAAGTAAGTAAGTAAGTAAGTAAGTAAGTAAGTAAGTAAGTAAGTAAGTAAGCAAGTAAGTAAATAAATAATAAATGTGACACTCCAATTAAAGCTATGATAGCCTTAATAATGTTATTTATCAAGGAGGAAATTTTTATTTAATTTTACACTTCTATTTGAGTCTGTCTGATGATTCCAGATACTAGCATTGCCCTCCCTTTCCTTCTCTTCCTTCCCTATTTGTCTAGCAGTTTGAATGTTCCCTTATCCTTATAGAGAAATTCTGAGTTGTAGTAACTCTAAATGTGATAGCAGAGCTATAGAAAATTTTCTGCAACCAAATTATCATCATTTAACTTGGTCCAAAAAACTGTGAAATCTGGATGAATGAATCGGGATGATAGCATTTTTGTATAATTGCTTTAGAGTAACTTTTCTTTGAACACAAAACTTCATCTCCTCTCAGACTTGGAACTGAATTTAACTAAGAGCCTATGCAGCTTACATCTTCTCACTGAATGAAAAAAAGCAGTTCCTTTAGGCAACAAAGGAGGGTAAATCACAAATGGGAGATGACCGCCAACTCATGTCTTCTTATGCCTCATGCCTGCTATGTGGCACCTAAATTGCACTACTGTATTCCACAGGGGTTGCTGTCCCAGACAGCTGACCTCCAATGAGTCACCGTGAGGTTACTCTCAGAGTGATGCATTGTGAATTGTCTAACTCACCAGGCTGGTGTTAGGGATCATGCAATAATGCACATGTTTTTATTTGGAAAAATTGCAATTTACTTCTAAACTGGATAATACATGTGTCTGGGGCTTTTACTTCTTCACACAGAGATGACACTTGGTAATCTCTGCAAAATATGTGTTCCTACTCAGCAGATTTTTCTCAGTCATTGAAATGAATTTGATGCTCTTATGTAGTATTGCCTTGGTATCAAAATAAGCACCATAATTTATATTTACGATTTACTCTGAGAGGATAAAGTATACTTAATGAGGGTCATGCAAATCCTTCAGTACATATAGAGGTGAGTTTGAAGTGTCTTTGAATTATTAAAATGGTCATGTTTTTTTCCAGGCTTACACAACTGTTTTTTAAGTTGATTCCAGCTGTCTGGGATGTGCATGCACAACTTTAGTGGTATATAGATGCAACAAAGACCAATATCTGAAGCAGCCACACAAACCTTGAACAAGGCATGGTTGTTTTAACAGTTTGAAAAGAGCTGCTTTATAACATACCCATGTCATCTGAAGCATCTCTTTAGAAAAATGTGCACATAACTCCATTAAATTGTACCATTAAAATAATGTTTTTTAAAAATGTATAAATATAATGGGATTAAGGCAAAACATGAGAGACAAATATAGACCTCAAACAGACAGCTCTGTCTATTCCTAGTAATAGCCACCATATTAAGCATTAGATCTCTATTGAGATATAAACAATTACAAGTAGGGGTGACATAAGATAGTATTGTATAGATCAGCAAAGCTATTTCAGACTCCTAGTAATTGTTTACCAACAGCAGTAACAACTGATGGATCTTTCTTTAAATTTAGTGCTAACTAGAAGAAATTTGGACAGAAGGTATGAAGTAACAAGATTTCTATGTGGAAAATTTTGGTTAGTAAAGGTGAATATAGTTTTTTTTAATGCAAAACATGGCAGTGTTAGGGTCTTGTCCTTTATTTTTGTAAGCACTTAATAAAATAAGTTATCACAGATGTTGATGAAATAAGGGACACAATATAGCTTATTTAAGAAAGAAAAAGCAATATGCTCATAAGATATTGGTGGATGCTTTAAAATACACACCCACACACAGAGAAAGAAATCTGTATTAGTGCAAATTTGCTTTTCATAATATGAAATACATTAAATATCTGTCCATCAAATTTTAGAGGCTTTTAAATAATTGAAGAGGGTATAGAATGCAGTTAACAAAAAGGTATATATTAACTAATGATCCATTTTTTCATAGAACAAATAGCTTCCACTAACGCATAGGTGTGTCTAGATTAACAAATGATTAAAAAATAGAACAATTTACAAACCTTACTGGTTCTTTGTTTCGAGTTGCAATCATAGCCTCATAATTGAGTTGTAAAAAACGAATAGTGTAAAACCACAGGGATCCTAAAAGCTTCATACAATCCAACTCACCAGCCTGTCTGAATGTAACCTTTTAGTTCTAGTATCTAAGTGTTAGGTACTCTAGTTAAAACCGTGTGTTTATCTCACTAGTCTCCTGCTTTGGGGCCTGGAGTTCATTACTTCTTCTTCTTCTTTTTTTTTTTTTTTGTACAGATTATACTATATGTTAGAATCTAAATGGATAGCTAAAGTAATTGGTAACATTTGCATGCAATCCAGAATGTTAACAGTCGTTGTTAATACATTTTTAAAAAAGAAACAAAGTTTTTAAAGCATTAAGGATTTTTTTTGACAAAGAATATCTAATGCATTTTCAGGCTTCAATTTAGAATTTACACTAAGGCCTGATGGAATGAAGAAAGATAGACAATGTGGCAGTCCATTTAGGAACTGGAAGCATATTTTTAGTTGTGTGTATGTGTGAGTTACTCAGTTTCACAGTATTGCATAATTATTGATGCATAGTTCTGAATCCACAGAAAGCAGTACTATTGGATTGGCAACAGTCATTAGTATTCCCACTTTTGCAGTCTCTTAATTGTATTCTGTTTAAACTTTAAAAATTTGGCTTTATTTATACTTGTGTGAAATAACTTTTGATTTGCTATATTGTTTCCCATGTCAACTTCTATCATTTGGTTATCCACAATAAACAAGAGGATGATGTTTGTCCTCAAGATTCAGCATCTTTACCCCAATATCAAATACTTCATTTCATATTTCACGCTCCCTGCCAGATTTTCTACATAATACAAACCTGTCCAGATCCAAATTTTCCATAACTTAATGCAAAATAATATCCTGACTGTAATAAAAATATTAAAAATTAAGCTAGGTCAAATTTCATTTATTTTATTTATTTGCCATTATATTGAACAACCCAACATAAGTACAAACATGTTACAATTACAAAACAATAAAAATAAACTGATGTTGTTCCCCTTTCTTTTATTGACTTCTCTTTTTCAGATTTCAGATGATCAGCCTCTCTAAGCAAGTATTTGCAGTCAATGTGGCACAAGCTTCTGAGATTTATTTGCATTTTTAGGTGAACTTTGGGGGCTACTACTTGGAGCCAGATCCTAATAGTTGGAATCCTTGTGCCTTGTAGTATATTTTTGCTTATATCAATATGAATCTATTATCTGAATTACTGTAATCTGTTCTTCTATTCATTATTCTATTAGAGAACTTTCTAAGTAGCCATTAGATCTGATCAAAAACAACTGATTAATTCCTTTTTTATCAGTTTATAATATAAAAGGGGAGAGGGGAGGGGAGAAGTGTAGGGAAAGGGGGGAAAAGAAAGAAAAGGTATTGACTTCCGACTCCCTTTGGTGCAGTAAAATAAAATAATAGCATCAAACCTCAGCTTTTTACTGATAAAAAAAATATAAAAAAGGGAAAAGCAACTGATTAATTCCTCTCTTTAATGGAAGAATAAATAAAGGATTAACAAAGGCTATCCATTGCAGAGTTCAGATTTACTTGCAATCACTTTTTAAAATGTTATTTATATATTTTTTCAGGCAATTTTTGTTTTTGATTTTAAATTATTCATTCTTAAATGTTGTGAGGTTTTTTGGGAGTTGAGTCTCCAAATCAAATAAATAAATAAATAAATAACTGACTTTCCAAGATGGCGGCAACAGAGGAAGCATGCTCACATCGTGGGGAGAAAAGTTGCCAGTAAATTAAGATAAAACAATAGGAGGAGAGGTCAACAAGGAAAAATAGGTCATTGAAAAAGAAAAGAGACTGGAGAAGGGAAAAAGAGAGGAAAAGACTCAAGAAATCAGGAGGAAAACACCAACAAGGGCAGCGGCCTATGGCAAACTTGCCTGCTGAGAGAGGCCCAGCTGCACCCGAGAGGCCTACCCAGAGACCAGAGCCCATCGAAGAGGAACTGGAGTGGGGACCCCCATCCAACAGAGCGGCTGTGCAGGATCACAAATTTGGAGGACTTCTAGGCCTACAGAGGCCTACCTGAAAGGCCCGGTGGCCCATCAACCCAACCCAGTCCAATGAATTGGAGACCAGCATAGTAAACCAGGCAATGTGGAGCACTGGCAGCTCGAATGGTGGAGAAGAGGTGGCCAGTGGCAACACAGAGCTACTGACTGGTGAGGTAGCTGGGGGCAGTGCAGAAGGTGGCAGGTGGTGGCACTGACTGGTGAGGCAGCCAGCAGCACTGCAAAGCAGCGGATCAGAGAGGTGAGTGGGGGCAGTGCAGAGGAGGTGGCTGGCAGCAGCAGGAACCGGAAGGCCTGCTGACGGCAATGAGGCAGCGACACAGCTGGGGGGCAGCGCAGAAGAGGCAGCCAATGGCAGTGGGGGCCAGGAGGCCTGCAGGCGGCAACGAGGCAGCAGCAGACCGGCAGGCCTGCAGGTGGTGGCAAGACAGCACAACAGACGTGGCGGAGCAGCGGAGGACGCGACTGGCAGCTGGAGAGAACCTGGCTGAATGATGAAGACAGAGCTACTGCTAAAGAAAACTGAGGGCAACTAGAAAGACCGGCTGAGCACAGAAAGGCAGTTAAAAAAGCAAGGCAGGGAGGATAGAGTTAAATTAGGAACAAATTAAGAAAAGGAAGGATAGGGACAATTGTTTTAGGCAGAGAGCAGAAAGCTAAAAGCAAATTCCTTGTTGAGGAGAAAGCAGCCCTTCTCTTTGTTAAATAGCCTATCCTAACATTAACTTTTAGCCTCAATACAAACTGCATTTTTTTTTCCTTAAAACTAAAGGGCATACTACCACATACTTTATCTATATCAAAATAACAAGGCACAAAAACAAGCACAAACAGGCAGAAAAAAGGACAGAAAAATAGGCATAAATATCTAGAACAGACAAGCTAGAAACAAGGCTAACAGGAAAGCACCACCAACCAAAAAGAGGGATTTTCAAACAACAAACTCATGGAACAGGTGACTGATGCTATTGTGGCATGCAATACATGTTCCATGTATGCGCTTATGCCCCCAAAACACCCAAACTATACATGCATTAGATGTAAATTATGTGGACTACAACAGGAAAAAGTAAGGAACTTATAGGCAACTCTAGCCAAATCCCAATGTACAAAAGAAAGCTCCACCCAAACCAAACCAAATAATGAACAAACAACTCCCAGAGGATTTGACCCTAATGATAAACCCTTGAAGGAAGACAAGTGGAGGTATGTGACACATAGAAGGAAACACAATATTCAAAGAAAGAAGCAGCATACAACAAACAAACCTCTTCTGCCCAATCCAACCCAGCCAGAAGCAGCCCCATTAAAATTGAGCAATCGATTCCTCCCCTTAGATGGAAATACATAGACCCACAATCTCCCCCTCAAAGAAAACGTTCAGACACCTAGCAAAGAAACAACTTCAAACATCCCTAAAAAAGTCACTTCAAATATCCCTAAAAAAGTCACATCAACAAACACACCTGAGATAAACAGAAAAGCACCCCAAACTGCAGCCTCCCAAAAAGGAAGGCGAGTGTTGGTAATAGAAGATGCTATCCTCAGAGGAACAGAATCATCCATCTGCAGATCAGACATACAATCCAGGGAGGTATGTTGTCTCCCTGGAGTAGCTGAGAACGTAACCAAAATAATTAGGCCTACTGATTACTACCCCTTCCTCCTCCTCCACATTGGGATGAATGACAGAACAAAGAACCTGAGTACAATAGTGAGAGATTACAAACAACTAGGCAATAAAGTTAAGAAGCTAGGAGCACAAGTAGTGTTCTCATCAGTACTCCCAATGAAAGGCCAACATCCATTGAGGGAAAAAAGAATTCTAGAAATAAACCATTGGCTAAAGGTTGGTGTCACCAAGAAAACTTTGGTTTCTTGGATCATGGACTGCATTTCCTACGTGAAGGACTCTTCGCAAGGGATGGGCTGCACCTCACGAAAACAGAGGAAAATGTACTTGGAAAAAGACTGGCCCAACTCATCAGGAGGGCTTTAAACTAAAATTGAAGGGGAAGGATAACCAATCTCTAGAATCTCTAGAACCCAAAACCAATCACAAATCCCAAGAAAACAAATCAAACAATGAGGTAAGCAGTGATGAGAAAAAAGAAAAACTCATACAACAATCAGGAGATGCAGGAAACATACCCATGGACAGGCATAAAAGTCTTAAATGCTTATATACAAATGCTCAAAGCTTGGGGAACAAACAGGGAAAGCTAGAAGCAATAGTATCCATCTCCACAGATGAATCATTAATGCACAGAGAAGTGTGGCTGTGCCTGCCTTTTCTGAAATCGACAATGATCTCTTTGGTTTTTCCAGTATTTAAAACTAGGCTGTTTTCCTTACACCATAATGTGTGTATAATGTGTTATAGTAGTTGGAAAAGGTGCTTTCAGAATCCTCCTGATTCTTTTTGCTACAAAAAATTCTGCAAATTGATAGCCTGACCTTTAAAATAGCAAATGTAGTTCAGTCAGAGGAAAAGTGAAGTGATACATGTTGCAACAATATAATCCAAATGTATGTAGCTAGGTAGTTTCTGAACTAGTACTGATTGCCTTTAAATAGATCACGAGATTTCAGTGGACAGTCTAATGCTATGAAAAAGGACAAACTCTACTTGCAAAACACTAAATGAAACTACTAAAGTCATAATGTCTTTATGCAATCTGTGGAATAGCAGTTAAAGTACTGTGTCTAACTAGAAAGGGGTTTTGTTAAATCAAACCAATAGATTAAAAGGGAAAAGTAACATTTCTATAAGGAAAGGCCGCAAATGAGGATATTTTAGATAATGAAACATAGAATTATGTATAGTAGAAAGTGGATAGGAAGACAATTATTACCTTTCTCATAATGTTTGAAAACAAAGTTCAACTAATAAAATTGTAAGTTTATCTTCAGATATCTTCAGATTACCTACAAACAGAATTTTAAAAAGATATCTTCATACAGTGCTTAAGAAACTATGGAATCTTTGCCAAACAAGTAATGATGGAGATCAGCGTGAATGGGCCTGAAAGATCATTAAACAAGTTCTGGTCATGAAGATTATATGTTTTCTACAGTACTGAAGAAAATATGGTTTTCAGTTTGGATTACAGACCAATAAATGGAGGAGAAAATCTGTGTATCTGTGTTTTGTTTATTCATAATAATTGTTGGAACTAGTTTAATGAAAAGAAGGGTGAGGGGTGACATGATAGCAGTGTTCCAATATCTCAGGGGTTGCCACAAAGAAGAGGGAGTCAAGCTATTCTCCAAAGCACCTGAAGGCAGAACAAGAAGCAACAGTTGGAAACTAACCAAAGAGAGAAGCAACCTAGAACTGAGGAGAAATTTTCTGACAGTTCTGACCTGCCTCCAGAGGCTGTGAATGTTCCAACACTGGAAGTTTTTAAGAAGAGACTGGACAGCCATTTGTCTGAAATGGTATAGGGTTTCCTGCCTGAGCAGGGGGTTGGACTAGATAACCTCCAAGATCCCTTCTAATTATTATTATTATTATTATTATTATTATTATTATTATTATTATTATTATTATTATTATTATTATTATTATTATTACAGTATAAAGGATTAGATCAGTGGGAGGATTCAAATATGTGAACAACCGGTTCTCTGTGTGGATGTCACTTCTGGAACTCCATTATGGGCCTGGACGACAAAAAATTAGCTACTGGTTCTGCCGAACTGGTGCGAACTGGCTGAATCACAGAGAATGTTTTTCAAACAAATCACTAGAGTTCAGGATTTATCTCCTGCTGTACATGTAAAATGAAGATCCATAAATAATAACTATACTGTTTAAAGCAGGGGTCTTCAAACTTGGCCCCTTTATGACTTGTGGACTTCAACTCCCAGAATTCCTCAGCCAGCATGCCTGACTGAGGAATTCTGGGAGTTGAAGTCCACAAGTCATAAAAGGGCCAGGTTTGAAGACCCCTGGTTTAAAGGATTGTGACCTGAGTGATTTTAAAATCTCCTCAATTCTCCACAGGTCAGAAGTAGAGTGGTGATGGGTGGCTGTTCCAAATGTCTAAGAAATTGCAATCTAAGGATTGCAAATCACTTTTTTAATTAACAAAAAAAATCTGAACAGAGGTAGTAATATGTCTTTAAGCCATAGTGATTTTGCTCAGGATTATATACAGTACAATTACATAACAGTTTGTACTATGAACAAAGCAGTACAGCAAAGCAACCTTTGTCTATCTATGTGCTTATGTGATTAAGAGAGCTTGCCTGATTGTGAGAAGAATAGAATAATGATTTCAAACAACTAAGCACTCTCACATGAGTCTTTTGCTTCAGTATTTTTTAATGGAAATCAGAGAATGATATGAGGAGAGCATTAGGATGAATAGTTCAAAGCAGACCATTTTAGCTGTGTTCTTGGGTTGAGTAATACAGCTATAAGCTGCCTGTGAGAAATTGCTCAGCTATAATTGAAGAAATATAAGCAAAACACATACTTTACATGTATTTTGCTAGTCAGACTTTGCATTGTGTTTTTATTCAACTGCTCTGTAAATAGCTAGAGTAGAATAATCTGTAAAGGAAGAAATTGAAGAAAATTATAATTCCTGCCTAGAGTGAAACCTGACAACCAGAAGGAAATGTGACTCAATTGTGTCATTTGCTTCAACACAATGGGAGCTGGGGTGCAAACATTTTGAATTAGTGAAACTGATTTTTTATAGCAAATATTATAACACTGTGCACCAACTTTGGTCAAAATGTAATTCAAAGGAAAAATGCAGTATCTTAAAAAATATTTACTTTTTACTCAAGATGAAATGAATGAATTCTGAATGTGATCTATAAATTTCTAGTCCAGATCTGTTTCTTCAGAATTGCAGAAATAGAAATAGCAGTTAACAGGGTCAGCATATTGCCCCCAACAATCTGGGTCCTCATTTTACTGACTCTGGAAGGATGGAAGGCTGAGTCAATCTTGAGCCAGTCAGAATCAAACTGCTGGCAGTCGGCAGAATTAACCTACATTACTGCATTCTAACCAGTGTGGCATGACAGAAAGCTGCAGATGATGATACAGTGTTAACTGCACCAATCATAATTAACCAAGAACCATACTGGATTTGGCTGACAGATCTGAGCCTCAAACCAGAGATCATATTGGTTATTCCATTCACAGCATCTGGGGGGGGGGAGTTAGATGTTAATATTGTTTTAATTTTGCAAAGTAATTTAAGTACTTATTTAATGACTTTGCTTTATGGGAAATGCTTGTATTTATTTATGTATGTATTACATAAAACTAGTGCAGTGTATTATTTATTTATTTAGCATATGACGATGTTACATTAACCAAGAGACTACAATGCTAATGCAGAGTAGTAGTTTGCCTGTTTGCTAACCCTGTTTGGTTCACACTTGTGTGGTTCCCAAGGTGTGCCACAAGAGGGCAAGCTAGCATTGCACCAAAAAGAAAGACAAATGGCTTTTCTCCAGTGTTATTTGGGGCCCTCTCCCTCTATCTGACCTGCCTCACAAATGGGCCACACAACCAGAAAGGTTCAATGCTGGCAAGATTCTAACCCTCAGCACTAAGTGCTGGGTCATCTCCCCACCAAAGTGGTACCTATTTATCTACTTGCATAGAGCATGCTGTCAAACTGCTAGGTGGACAGCTGAGGCGAGCTGAGGCGAGTGAAGGGAGCTCACCCTGCTATGGAGTGCTAGGACTCAAGCCACCAGAACAAAGGCCATCTCCAGTGTCCTTAAGCTCCTGAGCCACTATACCTCTCAGTGTAGCACTTGAAGTGTTTGATATCTATCAGTGACTAAATCACTTTCTTATTTCAATATACTGTACTTCTGCATTGTTAAAATGACAATGATATGAGAGGTGATCTTGGGTATATTGTGCTAAAAGAAAGATAAGCTATAATAGAACAAATAACTCATCAGCCAGTGACTTTGTTCCTCATACTGCTTCTTCTAATTAGCAAACCCACATTCAAAAAGAGGCATCCTCATATGATTATGCACACTGAAAATGATTCAGAAGAGCTTTGGATTGTATATCTGGTCAAGTTATGTCTCTTTTCTTCATTAAAGCATTTTTAGGCTTATACACAAGCTATGAGTTGAATTTACTTTAATTAATGAACTTAAAGCAGCAGCATCTTTTTCCAGATCACACTGAAGTTTGAAAAATGAAAACTTGGGATGCTTAATAAATAGCAGAGAAGTGCAGTGCTTGTGGGAGATCAGCAGCATGTCTTAATAACTTTTGAAGGATGCCCAACCTCACCTTTTTGCCTTACAGACTGTCAACATTTACTCATCTTATCTTT
>NW_015386352.1:455856-482673 GCF_001527695.2 Protobothrops mucrosquamatus
CCGAACTGGTGGAACCGGATGAATCCCACCACTGGGTATACACATCAGGAATTTTGCAACTGAGGTCACCTTAATTCTTTGTTGATGTACAAATAGAGTGGTTTCTGTCATCTATAGTAATTATTAGGATAAATATATTTTGTAGTAGTACTTCAGTTGTGGAATACTCCTACCAGAGAGTTCACCAGTTAAATATTGAAGAAAAGATATGTATTTATATGTGAAACATATTGAATTAAGTGTAAGTAAAATGAAATGTAGAAATAATGAAACAATAAAATACTAATTAACAAGACTACTCATATTTCTTGGAAGACTGGTATGCTATATGCTCAGTTCCCTTGCAATTCAGAGTTGGCTTCCTGTTTTTTCCCCTTCATTGAGATTTTGGATTGGGTTTCGCTTGGACTGTAGAACAAACTGCTTGGAATATGGCCAAAGATGGCAGCTAACCAGCCTTGTAAAACATACAAGAGCACGTATCTTCTAATACCCTAATGATAACAGTTTTGAAAGCCTTCATTTCTTCAGCAAGATATCATAAAAGTTATCTTCTGCAGCTTAAATGGAATGGTGTATTTTTTTATTCAGAGGCTTCTTTGTTATTATTTATGACATTCCTAAATTTAGAACACAGGTCCATTATTTTATGGTCATAGGGCAACTATGAATTCCAAAACTCTATGATCAATTCACCAAACTCCCATGGTTGAAAAGCTGGGTTTATTTTCAGAGTGAATTCTTACAACTATTATATAAAATGTTCTTATGACTGGATCCAGAAGCTATTGGAATATGCTGCATTATGTTGTCAAACAAACTATTAATCTCAGCGAATTCCATTCAAATCAGCATTGCGAAGTAGGAATAAAAAGGTTTCAGTTATTTCTGTAAGTATAAAAAGAAGAGCTTTAAAGAAAATTAATTTGGGGAAAAGGTCAATAGCCTTGCCCTCACATATAAATGGGCTTGCTCTTTATAAAGGGTAACTGAATGTTCAGATATAAGGACATACGGAATAGGATTTACCCAAAAGATGTTAAAGCTTGGAGAGTAATGTCATACCAAGAAACACAGGTGCTAAACTATGGTTTGTTTTTTTAAAGAGTCTATTGAATATCACAATTGGCTGTGTTCACACAGCAAAACAAGTAATCCATCCCAGACATTCAAAATCCTTACTCTGGACACTCCACAGACTATGGGTAACTTAATACCAATCTGAAGTTTCTAGCTGTGTTTGCATCAATTACAAACCTTATGAACATATGGCTCCCTAGAATTACAAATCTATCTGCAAACTATGAATAAGATGGTTATGAGAAAATGAAATTGTTATTTGCAATCTGTGCTCCCCTCTGCCCTTCCAAAATTTCCCTGGAATTAATGTTTACTACTTATGTTTTATCAGACCTTCACTGTGCATAGTGTTTTATAGTATACAAGAGCCTACTACAGATCACATGCCAGTACCTCAGCCAGGTACAAAGAGATCTCTGATAGCCAATTTAAACTTGATACCCACTATGTCAAACAACTATTAATTTTAGGCTCTTTCTGATAAACAGCAATTAATTTTAGGCTCTGATAGCAGTTTTAAATTTTCCTCTTTTCCTTTTCTCACTATCTGTCTGATCACACATATTGTACAACAGTAATATAATATTTAGTGTTTGTGGAGTCATTGGTAAGAAGTGAGGCTTTATCCTTTACTGTTGGGAAGCTTTTAGTCATTTGTTATATAATCTTCATTACTTTAACAGGTGACTGCTGAAGCTGTTTCTGAATTACTCAGACCTCCCCAACAACTACCAGTTCATATCATACAAGTAAAAAAAGTAGCCTTAGAAAAACAACACAGATGGAAGTGATGCTAGTAGTACAATGTCAGCGGTATCCACAGATTGACAGCCTGAGTTACTTTGCCAGATGCACAGAATGTTGCACTACTTGTTCTTTATAAACGAGACTTGATGGAGTATGTCAATGTCATATTCCTTGCTGATTTACACACGAACATACAGAGACAGGCGCACTGACAGTCACTTACGTTCCTGTGATCTATATCAGCTATACCATCTGCTTTCTGCTTTGCATGTGGTAGCGAACTAACTATCCTACTGTGCATGGTTATCACAGATTACATGCTGTGGAAGTAAGCGACAACAGTGTTTCTTCTTCTCCTCTTTTCTTTCTTTCCTTATTTTGGTATTAGAAAATGAGCTTTTTATTATCTATCATCTATGATATACATATATTTGACATGCATTTCTGAAACTTTATTTTTTCCCATTTCTATTGCCAGTGCAAGTTATTCACACGCAGGCAAGGAATTTTAATTTGTGCTTAACAAAAATTCCCTTACTTCTAAGGCAGTTTCTCTATCACTTTCTGAAGAGTCTAATGAAGCTCTTTTTTAGCAGAGAGTAACAAACTTAATACAGCTCCTCTATTATTTATGAAGAGATGCAACTGCTTTGCTCCTTCAAGAAATAATTTTCTGCAGGCCTGACTCTAGGTTTGAAACCAAGTCTGGTTATAGGGCCTACTAGTTGATACACATATTAGAAAGGCTTGCACATTGGCTTTAGAAATGAGTGGAGACAGAGGCTGAAGATGGAAGTAGTGGTAGAAATAATCACTATTCCCTGAAAATATCTCTCTCTCTCTCTCTCTCTCTCTCTCTCTCTCTCTCTGTCTCATCTATCTATCTAGCTATCTAGCTATCTAGCTAGCTATCATCTAGCTATCTAGGTTGTATAGCCTCCCACTTCAATAATTGTGTCTTGTGAACAAAATTTAAAATAAAATCTATTACAATAATACAACATTAAAATACACAGCAGCCTGTGTAAACATGCATTGTACATATGACTGCTCAGAATGCATCTACGGTAAATGGGTTTCAAGATGCAACATGCTTCCGAAAGCATTTTGGGCCAAACAAAATTATGGGCCACCCTTTATTGTTAGAACACTTCACATAAATCACTGTAATGCTCCCTCATTTTTAGGGCATGTGAATTGGATTGCATAATACGAGGGAGAATTCCAATCTAGCAGTTTTCTGAGTGCAACAGAAGTAAAAAGTAAGAAATCCATGGTCTTTGGTCCACTGATGCTTCCCCTCCCCCCTAGTTCACTTGAAACCTATAAGAGGCAGACATTGACTGGAAGTGAAGCATGTAATAAGAGTTTGTTTCTTTTTTCCAGCCTCTTTGCAATTATAACTTAACCATGAAAGCGGTATGTGGCATATATAGTAGTGACTAAGAAGGGGGAAGAAATCTGTCTGATTTGACTTCAATTAATCCTTTCTTTCCAAGCCAGTATGCAAGGCAAAACTTCAATAATCACATTTTTCCAAATGTCCTGATGCAGTTCTTCTTCAGGAAAATGAATAATGCATCCAAGAAAATGTATTAAAGGAAGAAGAGTTCATGGG
Source organism: Protobothrops mucrosquamatus (assembly GCF_001527695.2). Classification (NCBI taxonomy): domain Eukaryota; kingdom Metazoa; phylum Chordata; class Lepidosauria; order Squamata; family Viperidae; genus Protobothrops; species Protobothrops mucrosquamatus. The sequence goes on from NW_015386352.1 coordinate 459,302, forward strand.
ATACCCATATTTTAAAATAATATACAAACATTCATTTTGTAAAATGAAATAAAATTCAGAGACAAATAGAAAACATTTTTGCCTGGAATATAAAAAAAGTGAACAAATTGATTCAAAGGCAGGGCAAGCTAAACAATATGGGAAAATATGTAAGTATTTCATCTAGCTCTAGAAAAGCATAAATCTATTGTATTAATGTAAATTTATGTAAATTACATGACCAAAAATGTAAAATAGCTGTAGCCTTCAAGATCATTATGCATCTGCCTAAGTAGGCTTTGCATGGTTTATTTTCTTTGTTTAATTGTTTGTAATCACTAGTGCATTTGAAATATATGTATACATCTGACAGACATCTTTCTCTTTTGATAACACATTAATTAAAATCTGAGTTTTAAGTGGTGTGTATAACAAATGCATTTTAAAATTTGCTTTTGATGGGCAGACTGAGGTCATGAAACCCTGGAAATGTCTTTGTAAAACAACTCCATTGGCTTTAGGGGCAAAGCATTAGGAGGTAGAAGGGGTGCTGGAAGGAAAAGAAAGCTGACCTAATGGCAGACAGCGCCTAAGGTGTCTTTGTGACCTAGTTCCTTGTCTGGCACCTGTCCTTATAAAAATCTCTCTTGGAAGATCTAAGGAAATTACACATATCCTCTGGTAACTAGGTAACATAATCTCCCAGAGGCTGGCTAATTGCAGTCCATGATAACTTCACATACTGCAACTGTTAAATTTTTCATTTCTTTCAAATTATTATGGATCAGTGGAGAGGGTATTGATTTGATTCATTAACTGATTCCCAGTCTGTTCCAAGGTTAATGATTGCATGTATCTCAATTACATCCTTAACAGGTTATACTCTGTGATTTGTTTCAGCTGCAATGTACATGCCGTATTGTCCACAGCTGAGAGCCTTCTTAGTACTTGAGGATTTAACAAGGCATTTTGTTTTTCCATTGCTCTGCACATGCTTGGAAGAAGCCCAACTGCTTTGGGAAAGGCAGAGAAAATGAAGCTTTTTGTCCACATTTTAGAACAAGGAGGCATGAGACACAATTAAGAATAAACTGAAAGAGGGCAAATGTTGACAGTGCTGTCAACAAATTCATATTATACTGAATAGGGAGGATTTGGTTAAATTCCCAACCTAAATTTTAGTGTCTGTAAGAATGCATGCTATGTGTTAAGGAATATTTGAAAAGTGTGGCCAGCACCTGATTCTCTAGCTCTATGACATTACTTCATTTCTTAAAATGCATAGATTTTCAGCAAAATAAGATGGTACAATCTGCCTCCAATCTAAGTTTTCTTTTTTCTTTTTCAAAAATGAAAAGATAAATTTAGTAATTTAGTCATTATGCCATATTTTGTCACCTGCACCATTAAAATTTCCTTAACTGTTATTTTCATAGATTACTTAAGATTAAGAACATGGAAAGATAATTAGCAGAGCCATACTGTCAGGTGATTCTAAAATCCTAGTTAAGTTCATGAGATTCAGGACCAAGAAATATATATTATCCTTTAATTCTGCCAGTCCAACCAAACATCTATTACTCATTTCTTTCTGATCCTCCCTTCATCCCCCTTCTTCAGCCTGTGGAAAATAATCAGGGTCCAAAAATGACAAACAACAAGCTGGCATGATAACAGAGAGAGAATATGAGGTGGGGAATGCCATTCGATATTTCCCATTTGATCAGTATTATGCTATGTACTGGAGGAACAGCATAGATATTTAATGTGTTATATTCAGCTTCTCTTCTAACTCTAGATCAACCCCCATCCCCACCCTCAAAAAAATCCCAGTTTGAAAGTTGCTTCTTTGGATTCTGCCCAAATTTGTCTCATTCTACAAGTGAGAAAAAGACTACCCTATTCTTAAAATCTATTCAGTCTAATTTTACCTGATTTTAAATAGAATTTCTGATTCCATAGGTCACTTGTCGCCAGGATTGTGCTGTAGTTTATTTTACTTTATTTATAGTAGTTATTATAACCAGTGGAGTGAGAATGTTTCTTAATGATCTAATTTCAGAATTCTAGGATTCTGAAATGTATGTTGTGTTCATCTTCAATGCAGAATTTTTTAAAGAATTCCTAAAACTTTCAACTAGTCACTTAAAAATAAAATTGATACTGTTTACTGTCAGACAGAAATATTAAATATAAATATTTCAATTAAAAGAATTCCCAGTGATTTCTACCAAACATTTTATTTTATTAGATAGCAGCAGATTGCAGCTTCAACATCTAAAAATAAAGATTATTTAGGAAATTCAGCTAGGTCAGGAGGCAGTTAAGGCCATGTAATAGATCTTTTGTTTTCCTCAATGCTCTCAGGTGTCAGAAGTAGTGATGTTCTAAAAAGGGAAGAAGCATTTCACTTTCAGTTTCCCTCCCGCCCAGCTCTTCCTTTCTTTGGAACCACGATACTGTAGCTTAGTTGAGCAACTAGGAAGCCAAATGAGTATAGTCAAGAGGAAAGACTTCAGTTATACAATCCATTAAGTAAAACAATAGAGCCTGCAGCTGAGCTATTAAAAAGAGTAGAGCAATTTTTATTTCAATGCCTACATTTTATTTCCTCTTCAGAGTGACTGTTAACAAAGGGCTGCTGAAAGCACTGGATAAAAAGTAGACGTCAGATGCAGGATCCACGAGTTAAATAACATTATTAGATACAATTTCATAAAATATAGTTGCTTTTCTGCTACCAGAAATCATGTCCTTTTGTCAACTTGTGGTCACATCAGCACTTCTGTTGATATAATTTGCTCCAGCTGCAGAGAGTAGCTGGCCTGCGAAATCAAGGACTAGAATAGGGACTGTCAGGAATAACTCCACAGTTTAGATAATGTGCAAATCACTACACATCTTGCTATCAGTGTAGTTTATTTTCACTCTGAATATTTGGAGCATGAAAAATTTATCTTCAGCAAAACAGCCGATCTGACACTTTCCTGGTGCAGAACAAGGATGCATTGAGTATTGTGCCCCCCCTTTCCCTATGACCCCCCTCTCCACGCAGCCCTCTGTAATCATTAAAGTGGGATTATCATATCAAAACCCTTCATTAAGTTTCATTGAATTGAAACCAAACACTTCATTTTGTATATTGTTTTAGGTCTCCCCATATCACCACTTGCATTCCTTTATACTAACATATCTTTCTCTTACTGCTTCCCTGTATTCAGTTTACTCACTCTGCTGCTTTGACCTGAAGCATTAACATTTGGGAGGCAGGAGGACAACTAGTTTTGTCAAGACCATTCAAATACAAAAGGTGAAAGGAGATTGAATGCTGATTTGAAAAATACAAACCTCCATGGGCTTCAAACAACCTATGAACCTTGAACAGAATCATAGAGAGTTACATTCAGTGTAATGTAACATGCCATTTGAATTAGAGCCACACCGAGCAAATAATGAAATTAGCCTCCATCTTTTGTACAGGAATTGTTTCATTGACAGATTTTTGAATTGCTCTGGAAATTATACCACCTTGAAATGAAAGATAATGACTACAGTATGACAATATGACTACTAGTGATGCTATACCAGTTCAAGTAATCTAATCTAATCTATCTATCTATATCTATCTATCTATCTATCTATCTATCTATCTATCTATCTATCTATCTATCTATCTATCTATCTATCTAGTTTATTTATCAAATTTATATAGCCACCCATCTCAAAAGAGCATGCAACAAAATTAAAAAATAATACTGCTCAAATAATAATTGTTAGGTCTTGAGGGATCTTCAGAAAATCAGGAGCAATGTCACCAACCTAATCTCCAAGGGGGGGGGGGATATACCACAATGTGAACATTATCATGATAATTTACCACTTAGGAGATATAATAGATAGTATGAGTCTCCCAGTAGTCCTTCCCTGTAGTAAGACAAACAGAAATACTAGTAGTCTTCAACTAACAACTTTTTGCTTAACAGCAGTTCAAATTAACAAACTTGGAAAGCATGCCTTATGATCTATAAGTATTTCTAATGGTTGCAAAATATTGTACCCTTCCCACCTGCAGTCATGTGATTGAGATCTGGGTGCTTGGCAACCTGCTGCCACTTCCAACTGGATGCCAAATGTCTCACAATCAGCTTCTCTGCCAACTTCCCCAGAAAGATAATGGGGAAGCAGGCAGGAATTGTTGGAAGCCACTGTTCCTTGATAAGAGAACTCAGTCTTGTCTCTAAGGGATGACTGAAAAGAGTTGCCTGCTGAGAGGATTTCAGCTGTGCTGAGTTCAAACCCATTAACAGGCAGCCCTTTTTGCTCCCAAAAAGTTAGCTACTAGGAGAATTTTAGCTCCACAACAAGCTACTGGTACTCTTTTCTACACCATGGGATACAAACAGCCTTTTGAAAGTCTCCACCAAAGATGTAGAGAGAGGAACTGATTTCTCAAAATTTCTCCAAAGAAACATTTTTTCAGCAATTTCCCAGTCACAGGACTGATCCTTAGATTGATCCTTAGAAGTGACAGTAACCCAAGAAAAGGAATTTCCTCATGAAGTTTGTCCTTTAGATTAAAGGGTTGTGGTGTGTGTGTGTGTGTGTGTGTGGTTTGTGTAAGAGCACATATACTGTATACGGTTGCTTTCAAGTCTGTTTTGACTCCCGGCAACTGCCTAGACTAATCCCTGCAGGTTTTTTGGCAAATTTTTCAGAAATGATTTGCCATTTTCTCCTGCCAAAGACTAAGATAAAATGACTGGCTCATGCATACTCAGCTGACTCACAATCTCCTGGTTTCTAACCAGATGCCTTAACCACTACACTTAACTGCACAAAACTGGCTCTCTTTTCTTAAAGCAAGAAAAGTTATAAGCCACAGGAGATACAGTTGGACAATAAAAGACCCCACTTATAATTAAACAAAACTCCACCATTCACATTGGAGAAATCATTGAGATTTTGCTCTTTGAAACACATTGTGAAGCAAATTAAATAAGAACTGATAGAAAAGAGCCATTTTAAGTTTGGCAGAAAAAATAAGTTGGTTTGGATTTTGGAAATAATGTACTAGTGGTAGTTAAAAGCAGCCTTACGCTCCATGGATTTTATAAAGAAGTTGTATTATACTGCATTAGGCTCTCATGGTATCAGTGGTGTGTGAGGGTACAAAATTTGGATTTAAACTATTCCCATCATTGCTCACCAGTAGTCATATTGATGGAGGCAACCGGGAGATACAGTTCATAGACGTAAAAAGTGTAACAGATTCCCCATATCAGTATTCTTCCCTATAACAGAGCACCATATCTGAGACGTGACTGCATATTTACTTCAGAAATGGCTACTCAATAACCCCATTTGGAAAGTACTTAGACAGTTATATATCAATAGTTTCAATTAACATCATGCCCTAATAACTATGTCCCACATATTACACAAATATTAATGCAAGTCAGCCATAGAGATATTAAAGTACATGTGCTTGATCATGAAGTTCAACACAAGAGTAAGTTAGAAGGTGCTAGGGAAGAGGTTGGCATTGTTGTCTAATAATTTGCTCCCAAACCATTAGGGCAGTGTTCCATCTTTAGACTGCACTTGTTTTGTGATGTCTATAAATACTAATCCTCCCTTTGAGAACAATAATAAATACCCAATTCAAATATGTGAATGAGCTTAATTAGGCAATCAGGCTGCATCCAGGACTAATCATCTTTGGAATATAGTTTCACTGCTTATTCAAGGCCTTCCTGTAATATTATGGCACAAGAACACATGATGTTTCTCATGGGCATATGATAAAGGGGATAATATGTATCAAAAAACAAAGAAAGGCAAGAGAAAGTAATAAACAATATATTGAAAATTGATTGTACTTTTTTGCTGGTTAAAATAGTGTTTGTGGCCTAGTTACACAATAGTTGAATTATAGTTGTCTGATATTTTTCATTAAAATCATTCCTGTGTATAAGTATAATTATTTGTGGAGCTCTTTCACACACAAATTCATATTAAGTGAAGAAGGGGAGTCATCCAGAAACTGTATATGTGAACTTAAAATACACAGGTTTTCTTCCAAAACTTCTACTTTCTTTTAGCACTCAGAAATAGTGATACAAAATTTGGCTGACTTATCAATATGATTAGTCAGGATCTTTCTTAAGAGGAACAATTGTTCCAATTCTATGCAAAGAGAGGGCCTCATCTAGAAATTGAAACAGAAATGTACATCATCCGATGGGTCTATACTTATGAGACATTAAAATAAGGTTGCAAGTAAATTCTTCTCTAAGCTTCTGTTTAGGAATTATCTTCATGGACAAAAAAGGGGATGGGGGATAATACACTAATATTGGGCACACTGAGAAGAAAAGGAAGGACTCAAATAAACACTTAAGTTCTCTTTTAGATTTGGAGTTGCATTGTCAAAGAAAAAGGCAAATTACATTGCTAGGCTAAATGAACAGCACTTGCCAGGGGCAATCAAATCAAAGCCCATATCTGATGGGTGTACATATTTGTAAGAAAAAGGGAGAATGTTTTCATTTGTTTTCGATATATGTGAATGAAACACATGTGTGTTTACATTTTTTATCAGTCATGTGCAAAGGAAAGTGGAAAAAATATTGCTCTGTATATAAAAGAAATGTGTGCCTTTAAAACAGAACTAGAAATAGAAATAGAATCATAGATCTGGAAGGAACCTTGGAGGTCTTCTAGTCCAACCACCTCCAAGGCAGTAGTCCTTATTCCTTCCCAGAAAAATGATTGTCCAGTCTTTTCTTAAAAACATGCAGCAATGGAGTACCCATAACTCACACGCTCCTTGTTTTAACCTGGTGCCTGAACCACTAGACCAAACTGGCTCTTTGTTTTTCCACATATAGAGGCCAATCACCTCTAGGGAAGGGCCTCTCTTATCTATAAAACTTTCCCGCCTGTTTGAGGCTGTGAGATAGTGATTGTTTTAAAAAGCTCTTTTCTACAGTCATTGTGAGATATGCAGCTAATACTGTCTTTTTCTGCTACATTCCCTCCACCACAATCTGTTCACAATGGTTTTTATATCTCAGTTATGCTGAAACAAAATAAAGGTGGCAACAACTACTTGCCAATCTGAATTTTTCAAAAAATAGAGCATGTGCAGTTTTGACTCTTTGACTTGCTGAAAGCATGACATCCTATGTACAGAAGTAAAGTGGGATATGATTTTGCTAGAGAGTCCTGAATATTATGTGTATGGTGTTCTTGTTATCTCAGTTTATTTAATTATTCTAATTCCTTTCCTAAGGAAGTAAATGCAGACCCAATCTAGACTATATTTTGTGTAGTACATAAATAAATTGGTGCTCCTTCCTCATGAAGCTATCTAAACTATTACAACTTAATAGACACACCATTATCTATGGTAGCCTCTTCTTGGACTCCATTGATTCTTTCATTGTGGAAAACATTCTATTTGAGTTCTAATTATTGCTGGTCTTAATAATTTCCAGGTACTCTTGACTTCCTTTCAGTCTCCTTTTATACCACTCTCCTTATTTCATAGTCAAATATGACTATGACTATGTTGGTTCTTCTTGGCAGTTTCCCCATGCAAGTAAGTTATATGTAATAGCATTATTATAGATAGTGTTTTTATTAGTTCCAAACACATAGATATGGCCCCAGGTCATACTTACAGTCTAGGATTGCCTCCGCATCTGTTGGTTTAAGAATATAGATGTGTTTCCCAATTCAAAAAGGATCAATTGTGTCAGGTTCCTATGTTGATCTGTATTGTCCAGATGACACTGGACATCAGCATTAGTTGATCAGAATAGTACATGAAATCAACTAAAATCAAAATTTCTAAGTTATTGAAAAGATCGATCATAACAATGCTGATATGAAAATTGAGATGGGTCTAGACTGAAGAAGCAATCTGCTTACTAAGGGACACAATACAATTTGTGAAGTAGAAACAAAAAGAGTAAAATGTGCCTAATGAGCTTGGGATCATGTTCATGCATTGAAAGAACCTCTCTTTAAAAAAAAAAGCATAAATGCAAACTTTGCAAGCCAGCAAAATACACAATGTATATTATAAGCACGGATGCAAACATGCATGCTTTGCTATCTAAATTATATATATTATCTTCAGTTTGGTCTATGCATAGAAATGTATTGGCAACCAAGCCAAGTAGGGCTTTCTGCCTAGTTTTCTCACATAAATAGAAAATACTGTTTTTCTCTTTCCAGCTAGAGTTAAAAGGAAAAGACACTGTTTTGGAAATATTCTTCTCTTTTTTTGCTTCACAAAAAGCATGCCTTTAATTTTCTCTGTGATCGCTAGTGAGAACATATTGATCTCTCAAAAGTCACTTACTGTTATGTTTTTCTATAAAGCAAAACTTAGATTTGGTCATCTGATTCACATATAAAGAATCTGTATGAACAAGGAATGGGCGACTGCTGAGTTCTGGCTTCATAAGGTTTAGACCCTGCAGTGTGAAGAGAAATTAATGCTTTTCAATCACCTCACATTCAAAAGAACTGTAGCATGAAAGATGGAAATGAGATTATTGCTAGTTTGCAAGCTGGTCTGCTAGTGTAGGAAATGCTTTTGCTGGCAGTTGGCCTTTCTTGTAAAAGATAATGCTTTGTGCAAAAAAGAAAAAGCTTTTCATACCTTTTAATTTTATTGCCTTTCCTTCCTGCTTCCTGTAAGCTCATAATAATATACTCACAATGTCAGCTGACCATAAGAATATACCAAAGAAGAGAATCTCTACGCTGGGACATTTTTGACATGCAGAGGGGGAAAAAAAAGCTACAAAGTGCCAGAGAACTCTTGAGGCTAAGCATAATCACAAAATAGATGCTGAAAAGATGCAGGACAGCAAAGAATTTCAATCTCTTGTATTATTATTTTGGTTGTCTTGTCTGTTTGAATCACTTATAAGATTGCTTTATTTTGCATACTGCTCTCTTCACTCATTTGATCATTAATAAAGCACAGTAGCACAGACAAAGCACCATAAGGGACAGCACTTGCTCAACTTTGCAAACAAAGTTTTGGGATTTGGGCTGAGTCATTTGTAACTAAGCCTAATGAACGTCTCCTAGTTCTACTCATCTGTGAAACTGATATTATAATTCCCTCAGATTTGTTTGTAAAAGCTTAATGCATTTAGTTTTGCCTAGCTTCAACGAGGCATTTGTTTTGACAAGACAATCCTAAATTCAAAACACTAAGTCAAATGCAAGTAGTAGTGTAAGTAGCTCAAGAAACAGATGGATGAGAGGGAGAATGAGAATAAGAAGAATTTTATATGATGTTTTTCAGGTGTTGTATTTAAATGCTTACATATATCTGCATACACCAAAGAAATACCAGTTTAAAGTTTATGAATAACATAAAGTTACAAGAAAGGACTTATATACAATCATTTATCATGTTTGATAACCTAGTGGCCTTGAAGAGCAGGTGGCAATTGTGGTTAATGGGGCTTTACACAATTCCATCTGATGTGCCCATTCCTGGAATCCCTTCAGATATTCACTTATGTCCTCATCAACTCAAGGCTCAACAACTGCAATGCACTTTACAGGAGGCTGTCTGAAACACTATTCAGAAGCTTTAACTTGCCAGAATACATAAGGACATGCCTTGGTATGTCCATGTGGCATCTCTCCTTTGTGAGCTGCACTGATTGCCAGTATGCTTCCAAGTGTGATTCACCTATAAAATCCTATTTGGCACATGACCAAGTTATTTGAGGGACCATCTACAATATCTCCCATGATTTCTGCCCAAATGGCCATCATGGAAGAGCTGGTGTACTCTGGCACATTCAATTAAACATTGCTTTCTTTTGGGACTCAGGAAGGAAGCATGCTTTCTCTTTCATGATGCCTGTCTTCTGAAACAAAATCTCCCTGAAATATATGTGGTTCCCATCCTATTTGTCTTCCATAAGGCTTTGAAGATCTGATTGTTCTCTTACCAATGGATTGAATTAGACAGAGTTTTTTGTTGGATGTGCTTTTGTGATATTTTGCATAGAGTGAATGGATCCCATCTTGTTTTATATTGTGTTTTTAATGGATCACTATACTGTGAGTGTGTCAGTTTGGAATCAGCTAATGCCTTAATTGAATTAATTAATTAATTTAAAGCTTTCAAAATTCTTTACCACTGACCTTTCTGACAGAGAGCTGAACTTAAAATATCTGGATGAAGCCAAATTGAGCCAAATTACCTAGCTGAAACATATGAGCTCTTCTTAATAAATGGGGTGCTCTGAATTCAGAAATCTTTGCTTCTCTGACATTGTGTGTCTGTTCTGCTGATATAGGATCAGCTGGTTCTATTGGACCCTGGGCTGCCATAATATATGGATCAAATGGGTACAGAATTTTCCCTTGTATCATTACTATTAGCAGGTTATATTGGATTGCTTATGATTCTATTTGGTCATTGACACATATTGTATCCTAGGATTAAACTCTCCCTACTGCTATTTAATTGTGATATCAAATTGCTTGGTAAAACTTATCTGGATACTTTGTTGTCATCAAGAATACTTGAAATACAGATGTTCAAAAGCTGAATATCTAGACGTTGCCCAAATATTTGTAGAAAAAGTAGACCAGAAACACAATTAACTGACAATTTCAGAATACATTACTTCATATGTGCTTATATTGAATTGCATTTGCAATTTTAAATACCATTCTTCCACCGTATAGCATGCAACTATTTTGATTTCATTGTTTCTTTTTGATTTTAATTATCTGAAGTGATTTTATGTCAGCAGACATTTTCAATATTTCACTGCTCAGCTCATCCTTGAATTGCAATATACAGTAGTTCTCCATAAGACTCTATTGTTTGCTTTGTTCCATTGTAAGAATTAACCATGTATTCTTATTTTCTGCTTATTTGTTATATGACGATCTTTATTCTTATTTCTTGAACACTAGGTTTGCTCAGTTTTCTTTGATCAGGTACTTCATCAAAATTATTTGAAAACCCAAATAAAGTATCTACCAGATTATATATATTGTTGGAAATGTTTTTCACTAATGTAGTAAATTGAAAGGTACACACAATTATATTAGAGATAAAAGAACAGTATATGTATATTTGTATGTGAATTTCCAAACAGATAAAATAATATGCAGACCCTTTATGGGACTTCAGTCAAAAGATCATTTAGATGTTCCTGAAAAAGTTATTGGCATACAGAAATATTAGTGCATAGATTCTGGGTTTGTTTGTTTTAATTCAGTTCATCCTATTTTCTGAAATTGCCAGTATGCAATTTTCAGTAATTCTAAAAGAAAATCCAAGTCCTGGGGAAAATGGTGAAGGAGGGGGAAAAATGAGTAGTGTTGCGTAGGTGGCTTTGATTAGAACTGGCAGCAATTTAAAACAAGATGCATCTTCCAGAAGAAAAGACAATTTTATCCAGAGAAAATAATGATAAGACCTTGAATGGGAATCAACAAATTAATTTAAAAGGAGTGTTTTAGGAAGAGAAGGGGCAGATTTTTTTTTTATCCAGTTAACAGGCACTTATTCCCACTGAGTTTAATGTGGATTTAAGCACATAACTGTCTTCTGTGATTGAGAAAATTGCCCCTTACTTGCCAGTCTTTTTTCAAATTTAACTTGATTTTCCGTCTCTGCTCTTGCACAGATACAAGCTGATTCCTTATATATTTACAATCTTGATCTCTCAAATGATTACTACTAAACAGTCCTGGATACAGAACATATTTTATTTATTTTATTATTTTTCTGGTTATTGAACAAGTAACTTTTTTTGAAAGACTTATATATGAAGGAAAAAACCCTTCTTTAGCAGAGCATTTGATAGAGGCCAGGAGTCTTGCTAGTAATAGAGGAATGGTAAACATTATGTTCTTGACACCCTTAACACAAAGATGTTTCTTTTCCTCTAATTGTGACTAAGACCAGAAAATATACTGATTACTATACTAATAGTTTCTCCAGATTTTTTTCATGTAAAAAAAAAGACAGAATGTATAACTCTTGCTTCTACTTAAAGCCATTAGTGGTCTTCTGCTCTTGGGATTTGAAAGGGAAAGCCAAGAAACCCCATGTCCCCTGGGACACTGTCTCCCAGAGTTATAAGAACGACTTCCATTTAGTTGTTAAATTTACAACCAATTTTTCTTTTAGGAATATACATACTGAGCCCTTTTCCAAACAATAAACCAGACAATACCTGTAAGATAGGTCAGCTTAAAAGATAGCAGCTAGTATAAAGTCAGCTAGTTAGAGTGCATTCAACAGGAGTTATCCCACTCCTAATCTAACATCTTATTCACAATAGTCAAACTTCCTAAAGGTCTTTTAATAAAGAAACACCTCAAAGCTTCCAGTTATATTCAGTACAATGTTGTTCAAGGGTAGCCTTCCATGTGTTCTTTGAGGAATGAGGAAAAAAAATTCCATACTTTTTCCCATATTTTTTCCAAAATTTTCTTTTGGGGGTCAGAAAGTTTGATGGTGGGGTGAGATTAAATTAATTGATAATTTGGAAACACATCTCTTCTGAGAAATCTTGCCTCAGTGTTGAAATAATATTTTTGAATTCATTTAAGGCCCAAATAAAGTATCTAATGGAATAGAAGCTTCACATGTTTTTTTAGCTTAGCAATAGTATAGTAATATTGAAATTGGAGTCAACAAATCATTAGTCTGGATTTCTTCTCATGTCTAGTTGGAATAAATCAATTCGTTTAATTTCTGTTTATTAGTGCTTACACAAAATAAAGGACAAAGACTGGATTTCTGTGGACAGAAATCTCTGTTAATCTTATAAGGGGTAGTTAAAATACAATTTCCATTCAGTTTCCAATCAGTTTCTTTCTTGCAAAAATGGGTATATGAGATGTAGTTGTGAATGATGTTGCAAAAACGGAATTGTTCTTTTTGCCATGTGTGCAATTAGGAGCACCTCACTGAACAAGCTGTAATTACTGAAAATTGAAGTAAGTGGTGGTAGCTGACCCTGCAGCAAAATCAGCCCTTTTAAAGTGAGAGTAACCTGCAAGAAATGAACTGTTATAGGAACTCTTGCCTTTACTCTTTCTTTGGAGCTATCGTTCTGCCTTTAACAGGAGTTTTCCAAAGTAAATGAGTGAGCTCTCGTGATGATTGCAGCTTAAGGATATTGGCATTAGAAGCAAAACACTCTCTAAATCTAGGACATCTTCCTAACTTTTCAGGCTAAAGAAGTGCTAATAATAACATTGTTTAAGAAAATGTGCCAACATATCATGACAACTGAGGGCCGATTCTTTTACTATTCGCTGAACATAACATTGTGTGTGAGCTGTCTTTTTCTGATATATTGCTAATATTGTGCTGAAATCTGTCCTCCAGTTTTCTGAAAGTTTTCTTTTCTTGCAAAAGAAGCTTTTATTTTTTTTGTTTTTCTATACATCTCTCTGCATACTTTATTTTGAGGGTGGGATACTGTCGAGATTACTCAGTTGTTTTAAGGAGGCAATATTGTTGTTGCTGTTTTTATCTACCTGTCTTTCTACCTGCCTGCCAATCCATCAATCCATCTCACTGCAGTTTCCCTGCTGTTCATACTTCTTGATCTGAAAAAACTGCTTGGTTTCTAATGATGCTTGTGAAGTTTCCTGAGGATCTTTTGGCATTTTGACTGATCACCTTAATCATCTCCTGGAATAAGGGGGTCGGGCTGGGTGGGCTTGGCTTGGCTTGGCTTGGCTTGGCTTGCCCCTGAGTAGCCTGTGTCCATTCAACTCTGTGCATGGTGCTCTTAGTACACTGATCCCAGGAGGCACTGGGAGATGAAGCTTTGAAGAAATGCCTAGAATATGGTGGGAGAAAGACAAAGAGTGAATCCAACCAAAATGTGTACAAGCCAATATCAGGACCTACTCTATAACTGTAAGGATGGCCAAATGTAATTATTTTTCTGTCTTTGTTACCTTAGAATGCTGACTTGCAGACTATTTTCAGGAGGTTCAAACCATTTTAAGGAAGGTAGAAGAGATAAAGAATGTTTGATGCCTCACCATACAGTTATTCTAGGCACCTGAAGGATGAAATTGCCCAGATCTGTTCTGAGTTAGCCTTTGGCTAAGCAGGTCCTATTGAACTGGCTGAGGCAGGATCTGTAATGAGTAGATCTCACTCTCTTATGGGAGAAATTGTGAGCCTATGAATCCTTAGGAAAGAGACAGTGTTCTCAGCTGTTAGTATTACTCTTGCATGTTAGATCTTGTGGTCAGTTATGAGTTACTCAGAACTTGTGGCTTTCTCTATTTCTATTTAACATGCACAAGTGGCCAGCTATCACCTGCTGGCACTGGGTCAGGTGTATCAAAATATATGTGATATATCTTTACCCTGGGCTGAACAGACAATGTGACCCCTGTTGTGATATCTGTTCTACTGTATGTCTATGGAGATTCTCAGTCATCCAGGTCATAGTTATGATTCTACTGTATATTATTTATTTTCCCTGACAGGAATTATTAAGCTGGCCCTTAGGAAAATAAGCCTCTTGAATCCATTGAGTTGAATTAAAAGAACTTTTATTGAGAGAAGCTGGGTGCAGTAAAGTAAAATTATTACTGTTTATATAACTATTGTACTGTTCTTATTTTGTAGTTCTTTATAAGATTCTATTATATCTATTATGCTATTGTATGCCATCCAAAGTTGCTATGGAAATGGAGATGGCATATAGGTTGATTGATTGGTTAAATAAATAAAAATACCCATATAGGAACAGGACTGAAGCCATAGGGCAAATTGGAAGTCTCATTCTTCGTCTCCCAAAATTGCTTTTCTTGTACAGTTTTAGACATGTTTTCTATCTTGTATACTACTTTTGTACTATCAGTCCGACAATGTATACCTGATCAATAAATACATGACATGTGTGCTAAAATTATTTTGATTATGATTGGCTGTAGTAACAGAACCTTGTAAATCTAAATGTACCTCATCTCCTCTATTTTATCTTCATATGAATTCAAGGGGTATTAGTGTCAGGCACTTTCAAACCTCTCACCCCTTGTCTGGGCTTCTGCAATGTCCTTTTGCTCATTGTCAAGGGAACAAGTCTTTTCTCTGTCCATCAAGATCATTACTTTACTCTCTGCAGTGCAATATAACAGCCATGATATAAAAAAGATGTTGAGACTCTAGAAAGAGTGCAGAGAAGAGCAACAAAGGTGATTAGGGGACTGGAAGCTGCATCATATGAAGAATGGTTGCAGGAATTGGGTATGTCTAGTTTAATGAAAAGAAGGACTATGGGTGACAAGATAGCAGTGTTCCAATATCTAGGGGGCTGTCACAAAGTAGAGGGGGTCAACATATTCTGCAAAGCACCTGAAGGCAGGACAAGAAGCAATGGATGGAAACTAATCAAGGAGAGAACCAACCTAGAATTAAGGAGGCATGAAATAAATTGAAAAGAATTCCATAGTGCCACTTCCTGGCTTTAAGATGTGTAGCTAGGGAAATCAGCCTATTTCCCCTTACATTGCTCTGTGGGAAAATAGACTAATCTCACAAGAGATAAATAAAAAAAAGCTTTATTTAAAAAAAATAAGAGAAAATGTAAAAATCCTCTGTATGGGTATTAACTAGTCACAAGCAAATATCCAGTGGCAAAGGAAACAAAAGCACAAAGTTGTTCAGATCTCAAATAGTAACTGAAAGGGATCTCTAATAGAAAATATAAAGGAAAATACAAAGCTGTGGCAGACCACAAGATGCTGCTGCTCTGATCCTATTTAGATGCAGCATTGTGGTAAATAGGGTCTAACTAACTCTAAGCATAAAAACACATAATTATTAAGCATGCATAGAGATAACAAATTGTAGGATCAATAAATTAGACTAAACATATACATAGTCAAAAGTAATCTTACACAATATTTCTAGCTCAGCTTGTTAACTATTTCCTAGTCCTGATGCCTAAAATTAAAGTCACCTTCCAGTTTCTAGGGGGGATTTTTTTTCCTGCAGCGTTCAGGAATAGTTGAGTCCCTTTCATAGGGATAAAAGCTCTTTCAGCTGAAGCAGGGGAGGGAGGTGTCATTTTTTGCTATGTAGCAAAGCAGGTGTCTCTCTCTCTCCATTGGGACATGCAGGAGGAGTCTGCAGTCCACCTGGCATGTGATGCCATTGGCTTCATAATAACCATAGGAGAAGGGTCATCTCAGAATTTCTTCACATGTTAGCCCACTAAGATAATCTCCACTGTTGGGCAATAAACCTCAATGCGAGACAATAATGCTGTTATGAGTATTCAGCTGTGTCCTGCTAGTGTGGATTTCTTAAAATGCTTATTTAAAACTGATACCATATTAATATTTAGTAGATGTGAATGAGCTGAGCTTTGTTTTTCTCCATCCCATACTTTTTCCTATAAGCTGAAAAAGTGGAATACTAGAGATTTTACTATGGCTTTCATTTTTATTTTTTTTAAAAAGTCCAGATAGGAAATATAGTTAATTTTAACTATAATTAGCATTAATTTTAAACTGCTGTAGCAAACCATTTAAAGTTCCCAGGTTCAAATTCAAGTTTTCCAACTTGAATTTGGCTTGTCCCCATTTTGTTTAACTGTGGTTTTTGTTAGTGTATGTCACCTTAACTTAGCCACTGTGTAGCTGGAGGATTAGAAGTGTTACAAAGGTTCATATAACAAATGTGAAACATAGTTTAAAGATATTATTAGTGCTGCATCCAGATCACTTAAATTCCCATTAAATTTCAATTAATTATTAAGGAACATTTTGCATGACTGGGTCACTATGAGCAAATAATAAGATAAGCTCACCTGCCAATATGCATAGTGCCAGGTTATAAGCAAGTTATCATGTTCATCTATTTGTTGCAGAATAATCTATGATAAAGAGAAAATGAACCAAAGATATATTTCTATAAATTATAATTAGTATATTCTGAATTTATGAGCTTCTTAAGGTTAATGTACATATATCAACTTACCTGTGGATAAAGCCCACTGAACTCAGTTTGACTTAATTTTGGGTAGACATGTATAATTTGCATTCTTAATTAATTTAAGTAAGAAATAAAGCAAGTGAAAGTCCTTCTAGACCTCAGAAAATTTGCCTTGAAGTGCCATCACATTATAGAAAACCCTGGTGCATTTATATCAAATTTCTAAATATAGAAAAGCAACTAGAAAGAATAAGGCCATTTTTACTGAACAGCATTAAATGTATTTTAAAATGCAAATGGTAGAAGAGTAGTAAAAAAATTCCAAACAGCAGCCAATTTCTTTCGTTTCCTTCTAATCCCTGAAGTAATCAGAAAAACAGAAACATTGTCCTGGTCAAAAAAATCTCCTGCGCAGGGTGGCCACTAGAGGAAGGAAGGGAAAGAGAGAGAGAGAGAGAGAGAGAGAGAGAGAGAGAGAGAGAGAGAGAGAGAGAGAGAGAGAGAGAGAGAGAGATCCAAGGAACACTTCTAAGAGAAGCAGCTTTTGCTAAATTAAAAAGTGTGAGAGTGAAATATGCTTTAAAGAACAAGGGCCTACATAATTTTTGGCACTTATGAATATTGAAGTCATTAAATACTTCCATATGGCAGTTGGCTGGCCAGAATCAAAGTGAAATTTTGGCTGCAGAAGGGCATCTAGTGTTAGGAGATGACAACATTACTTCCCAGGAAACAGCAAAGGGCAATGGGGGGGGGGGCAAAAGAGAAGAGATTATAGTATTCATTTTTGGCTCTTTCCCTAAGACTATGCTTTGATTTTGGTTTCAGTTTAATTATAAGTATTTGTTCTACAACAGAGACTAAACACGGGGAGTCTCTGCTTTCATCCCTAACTTTTGTTATGAAATGTTTGGAACTGTATTTCATTCTGCCATGATCACACATCGGAGAAAGCTGTGGGGTTCCTTATGCAGAAATGCCCTGTTTTCAAGAAAGAAAGCTGAATGTGGAAGCAGGCTCACATTTACTTCTCTGCCACTGGGAATATGGGCAATCCATAATTCCATTCAAGTATGGTACATGTTTATTTGTACTATTTTAAACAGGATTCATATGCACAATTCAGACCCAGGAAGATTACATTTGGATTCACATTCCACTCAACTGGAAGCTCTTAAACCCACAGAGTTACTAATGTGGGGTGTGTTTCTCACTGCTATTCTGACTTGCTGATGGCTTCTTCAGCTCCACACTAATAAAAGACCACAAATCAACAGAAGCTGGGCCAGATCCTTTAAAAATTCTAAGGTGATACTGCTTCAACCATGGGGTTTTTGACAGTTCAGAGAATTCAAATCCTGTGCTGAGACAACACCTTTATGTCAAGGTAATGATTTAGAAGCTAACCAGCTGGTGTAAGATGTATGATGTAATGATGGGAATGACTCAGCAGGTCTGTGTCTCTTTAAGAGCAAGCAGGGCCTGTATCTCTTTAAGAGCTTTGTAGGCTCCGCAGATGTGTTCTTGCTCTTCTGTTTCCTGCTGTAACTGCTGTATGTTGGAGACTGCTGTATTAACACGTGTTATGTATATATATTGCTCCTGGTGTATGATATTGTAGATAGTGTAAGATAAACCACAATTTAATATAGACCACTGTTTACTGTGTTTACTCCTGGGTTATCTCAGCGCAATAAGACTGTGCATGCTCTGACACTTTATGTGACCTGGCAACAACAAAAATAACAAAAGTGCAGAATTTCTCAGGGCCCTCCCTGAAATGTAGCTCATCAAAAATTCCCATGACAACACTGCTGTGGATTGCCTTATCTTGACTTGGTTTGTCATAACCTCAATATACCTCCTCTTATTTTGACTAGATTAGGTGTAACCCATTATAAGCGAACTGGTTTTGATTCCTTCCATTCATCCCCTTGCTAAATTCTCTAACAAGTGCTTCAGCTAGATTGTCTTGCCCAAATCTGCTCAATGTAGCTTGTTTTTCTGTTCTGCTCCAAAAAAGTTGATAAGAGATTAAAATTTCTGATATCATATAGCATCCTGGTCCAGTTATGCACAACTGTGTCTGCCTTCAAGCCAGCATTGATTCCTGGTGGCCTTGTGAACAAATCTCTGCAGTTTTCTTGGCAAGATTTTTCCATTGTTTGCCATTGTTTGTTTTTAGGGCTGATGAGAGTGACTGGCCCAAGCTCATTCAACTGCCTTTGTACCTAAGGCAGGATTAGAATTCACAGTCTCTTGTATTCTAGCCTGATACAGTACATTAACCACTGCCTAAACTGGCTATCCTATGCCCAAATATGTGCTGTTCTATACTCATCTCTACATGGATAAAGATAGCAGGAAAAAAATGCACAACTATTGTCAATTAAAAATCAGACCATAGTAATCAGATTCATTTTCATTTTCAAAATTTCTTTCCATTGTACTAAGTAAATTGACAATTTTAAGTTCATATTAGAAAATATACCAGATATGTTTTTTCTCATCTGCCCCTTCATCAGTAGCCTTGACCACTATATACACAGATTCAAATCAGAGTTCAATATTCAGACCCACATACCTCATAGTGGATAAATCTCAGTGAATGAATCATGTAGCAAGGCCATAAAAAGTAGGGTAGAAGATTACTTTCACTTTTATACTTATTGCATCATGGGTACCTTTGTTTCCTAAAGCCAGCTGCTACCAAGTATTCTAATATAAAGCACAAAATGCCATAACAATAGGACTGCACTGTCTGATGTTGGGGCTGTACATACAGCAATTTCCATTGCAATTTAATACAAATCTTCTTTTGAAATTTGAGCCTTAATGCACCATCCCAATTTGAAAATCATTCACAATTAATGTGATATGTAATTGGAAAAGATACCAACACTCGGATTACACTTTTAATATGCTATGTTTAGTAGAGGACAAAATATTGTTCTGGCTAAAAAATGTTTGCCACCTCTAGTACATCATGGGTTTTCTTCTATTCTGTGCATCGAGCACAACCTGCCTTTTTTAAAATATGAGAAGCTGGGTGTGCATTCACACAGAGTCATGTAATCACATATGACCTAGATTGAAAATCCAATCTGTGTATCAAAACATATACAATCTACCTATCAAGGGACTGTGTCTCCTATGTATTATAATGAAAGAGGAGAATTAAAAGGAGACAGACATCTGAGGAACTGTGTAGCACTCTGTGAATAAGTATAAACGTGGAACAAAGGATGGGCACCAATGTATAAAGTCTGAAAAAGATAATCACTTTGTCAGAAAAGTAGCTCTAAAGTTTATCATATCCTAGAAATTAAGGTAGCGTATTTTGAGGGAAAAGAGCTCCCTGATCATATCCAGGATTCAACACAACAAGCTGTATTAAAAGTATTTATCAAACAGAACAAATTTGGAGCACAAGCTGAAGTGAGTACAAGATTACCACTTCCTTGCTATATGACTCCAAGCAGGATTTTTTTTTCCTATGAGCTAGAGTACCCAGCTGGGAAACATTCATCCAGGATATATGTCAACCTCAGCATTAAAATTTTAGAGCAAGACACAATCTCAGATAGATAAAAGCTATGGCACCTGAGACTTGATCCTCGTATCTTTTGCCGTATGGAGCAATCAAAGGATATCACTATGGGGCCATACAAGCTGTGCTGAAAGCTCTGCCATTTAATTTCATAGTCTAACTTATTAAAGGCCACTACAACCTAAGGCACTGAATCACAGGCCTTATTAAAGGCCACTACAACTCCAGACATCTAGAAATTTCATTCTAATCTTTCAAAAGATAAAACCTTGGCCTTGTAAAGGAGCACTATCTACATATACAACTGTAAAGGAAGCAACCACCCAGAATTCTAGAATATTCTTCACTGATTTTTCAGATTGAATTTTCAGACAGAACTACGGTCAGGACCAGAAGGCAAACCATAAGGCAGGACTGGAAATAAATTAGAGTCAATAGGACAGCAAATACAGAATTGCAAGAAAGGTTTGAACTCAGACAACCTTTTCTTTAGGTTCAGCTGTAAAAGGAAATTCTATATATTATTTCTTGCCCAGAATGAGCCAGTAGTCAGCCTGGATTGTATATGGATTAATTGTATATTTTGGGGGTTCCATCTTGTGATCCCGTTCTCTGCAAGGCCTTACTGATTAGTTGCTTGCTGTTTATCACATGCACACAACTACCTAGCTTTAGAGAAGTGCCGTTTTATTTTTTTTCTATGATATATCTGGATATGAAAAGCTAGCAACAACAAGCAGAGTAGATCTTGGAAGCTTTTGACAATGGAGGGATGTGGGCTTTAGTAGATGTCAAAGAATATTCCTCATACTGACCCTGAAAATGTGCAGGAGAAAAAAATGAAAGTAGACTGAATAAGTACATTTTCACCCCTTGTTTTGATGAAGTACGTATCTCTGTACATTATGGATGATATTAGAAATCCAGCAAAAAACAGGATTGCCAGGATGCCTCCAATCAACTGCTACAATATTGTGTTTGGCTTAGAATTGTTGTAAACCATAAAAATAACACAGAGGTGGCAGCCTGAAAATACTTGCAGCATTAAGTATCCCATGGCAGAAAATAGTCAATTTATGTGAGCAAATCAAAATTTCACAGCAAAAGTAGCATGGAGAAGCTAGCCAGAAGTGAAACTATTTGGTATGAAATCTCTTCATTTTTAGACAACAATATATGTTAAATTGAATCTTTAATCTCATGAGAAATTCATAGATACAATATTCTGTGGATATCAGTGTCGATGTTGCATACAGAAATGCTTGAACAAGGATGACATCAACTATGTGACATTGGAGGTTACCCAGCTCTGGAGATGGGGAAAGAGTTTTCATAATGCCTGAGCTACAAAGTCTATTATTTCATTATACTGGCTCATAGGCAGTACAGGCAGTCTGAGTATGCTGATTAAATAGAACATTAAAACTACATAATGACAGGATTGAAATAAATGTGTTACCTTATATTTTAAATAATTGGTTAAATTGCTTACTGAGTCAAGTGTCTTCCAACATGTTTCATTAGAGACAAAAACTTTGTTTTAAAAATGTTATTGCTGGTCCATTTTCAGTTCTTTGATGTCACTCTAATTCCACTTCAATTGATTGCGTGAGCTTTGTTTCACTCTGAGATTCTGAGCAGAAGATGCTTTTACTAATTTATTATAATAACAACATATATAATCTTGAGGTAGGCATTCTTAATGTATACTGTATTGTCTGTGCATGTGATGAGATGGAGCAGAGACAAACACACTACTTCTGTCCACTATCCATCACTGTTTTCATTTCACTTGTACTGGACACAGTGCAAACATTTATATTTCTGAAAATGTTCAGGGTTATCAGGGTGGAAAGAGGGGAGCTAGGAATAAAGAAGTCTGTTAAGCAAACACTATACAGGTGGCTAGAATAGATAAGCCTGAGAAAGAGTCATTTGCAATATAAGGGCAAGAGAAAAATACAGGATTTTACCCTACATTCATTCTATATATGACTGAGCTTTTACCTTGGTAGCAAGGGCTCTTTGTCTCATTTAGATTGTTATGTTACTATAGTTATGACTACAGTAAAGGAAGTCCTAGATTTCCTGTAAATGTGCTGAATTCTAGACAAATGCAGGCATCTTTAGAAGAATCAGGATTTAGAATCCTGAAAAATCAAAAATTGTATAAAGACTCTTCATCGATAGATACATTAGATACATCTATTGTCTTCAACTAAGCATTGCTAGCCTCTCCTTTAATATTTTTCAATTAACAATTTGATGGTGGTATTGGAATGGGGCTATTATACTTATGTCTGCTGTGCACATTTAAAAATAACAGGGTAGAGTATTATCTAACCCTTCTTCTGCCCCGTCTAGAGCAATTGGTATATGATATACTCACACAGCTCCTTCTTGGTGCCTATTAAGTTCCTTACCCATTTGATTTTTTTTTGGGGGGGGGAGAGGAGGAGAAACAACCCATCCCCAAATATTTTCATTAAAAATATTAAACAAGAAGCTAGCATTCCATAACACAAATTTTATTTTTATTTCCAGATAAACAGGATCCCATAGGCATTCTTAGACAGTAAAAAAAAAATAATGGCTATGGTGGAATATTTTGTTTGAAAATGCACCCACATTTCTAAAAAAATAAAAGTAAACTACAAGGTGGTAGGGAGTGCTACAGAGGCAGGGGAGAGGAGAGAAAAGGGAGAACATTCTAACATAGTAGCATTTTTGAGAATGAACATCTTTATAGCTTAACATCTAAAGGCCATAATACAGATGAACCTCTTTGTCTCTTTCACATGCTCTATGATTCATTTTTAGAATTATGGAATCATATAATAATAATAATAATAATAATAA
>NW_015386352.1:483168-523678 GCF_001527695.2 Protobothrops mucrosquamatus
GCTGGCTCATATCTAAGCGATTGTCCACTAGGACTCCGAGATCCCGCTCACAGTTACTACTATTGAGCAAGGTACCCCCTATACTATACCTGTACATTTGGTTTTTCTTGCCTAAATGTAGAACCTTACTTTTTTCACCATTGAATTTCATTTTGTTAGATAGCGCCCAGTGTTCAAGTCTGTCCAGGTCCTCCTGTATTTGAGACAACCTTGCATTATTCAGTCCCTTGCTCAATGCAGGCAATTGAGACAGAGAGCATTCTAAAGAAACAGCTTACCCTATTCATGAAGAGGACTACTATACTTCTAGTTAATTATAGATGTAATTCATAGAGGTGCTTTTCCATCTTCTTAGTTGTAATCAATATTGTGTGATGTTCCTTATGGCTTCCTTGCATCAGCTAACTTGCTGCTTCTTTGGAGTAACTCACTTTGCTGTTGCAGATGGTAAGACAATTCATTTATACCACATAGGTTGGGCCATGTGGTGTGAGTGGAGAAATTCCCACCATCACTGACAAAATGAATTTCTTTGAAAAATAAGATCAGTTGCTTCAGGAAGCCACATGGAGCCTCTCAATGGACTGACTCTGCAAGAGCTATCACAACTGAGGGA
This sequence comes from Protobothrops mucrosquamatus, assembly GCF_001527695.2. Taxonomy (NCBI): domain Eukaryota; kingdom Metazoa; phylum Chordata; class Lepidosauria; order Squamata; family Viperidae; genus Protobothrops; species Protobothrops mucrosquamatus. The sequence goes on from NW_015386352.1 coordinate 483,785, forward strand.
GGAGAAAGAGGAGGAGTAGAAAACTTCAGTATATTGGACAGGTAGCCTACTTCTTGGAACATATCCTTTATGGCTGGGGGAAAAGCCCATCTGCCTCTTTTCATAATGCAGTAAGCAACGTGGAGCAGCAGAAAAAGGAAACAGGCCACCTGTTGCAACATCTTCCAATAAAATGGGTACTGATGCAACTTTATCAAAAAGTACCGAAACACTCAATCCAATACAGTACAAGCAGCCCATATGAAAAGGATAACCATGTGATACATGGAAAACATCTCACAAACAGCCAATAGATTATTAGAATTTCATGGCATCATTGTAGCGCTGAAACCAAAGCTCTCCAAAACATTGTAAGCAAATTAAAACATCCAGTCCCTCAAGAATAATAATAATAAAAAAACAGCATACAGTGTAAGTCTATAACAGCTACTATGTAAGACAGGCAGTCAAAAGACCAGCAGAGCACAACCATGAACACCAAATGGCAGCCAGAAAACAAGATGAAAATTGGATAGATTAAACCAAATTTCAACTAGGAAGCTGTTAGCATCTTAACCAAGTCTTATCTGAAAACACTAAAGAACTTCTAATTCAGACATGTCAGCCATCCATAGACACATAGATATAAATTATATTTACACATCATTCAAAAGAGACAATAAAAAGGCTAAGAAGGAAACAAAAAGACTTGAACACCTCCTTTCTAGCAGCCAATACCTAGTTAAGCAGAGATTAACACCAAACAAACAATCAGGCAGAAAACAATACCCTAATCAAGGCACTACCAAGGAGAAAGCCACATCCTTTGCAGGGCAAGATGCAGGCAGTCCCCAGGTTAAGAATATCTGACTTAAGGACAACCCCTAGTTATAAAAGGGCTGCCTTTTACTAAACACAGTGGACAACATTGCCCTTTTCAAGTCAACTGAAGCTGAACTATAGTTTCATAAACTGATGAAAACAGGCTGTATATTAAAAAAATGTGAATGAATACAGATAGATCCTTGATTCTCCTTGTAATAATAATAATAATAATAATAATAATAATAATAATAATAATAATAATAATAATAATAATAATAATAATAATGATGATGATGATGATGATGATGATGATGATGATGATGATGAAGAAGAAGAAGAAGAAGAAGAAGAAGAAGAAGAAGAAGAAGAAGAAGAAGAAGAAGAAGAAGAAGAAGAAGAAGAAGAAGAAGAAGAAGAAGAAGAAGAAGAAAAAAGTTGGAAGGGACCTTGGAGGTCATCTAGCCCAACCCCCTGCTCAGGCAGGAAACCCTATACCATTTCAGACAAATGGCTACAAAGAAACTTTGCAAGCATTAAAAAAAAAATACCCAAACAAGAAGAAATTAAAAAATAGGCAAAATAAATGTTTGAAAATAGGCAAAAGAAAAGCCTTAACAAATTTAGCTATCACAGAGCAGATTAACACACAATTTTTCAAGAGAGAACAATTTTCTATTTGCTGGTCTTTCGAAATGAGAGCGAGTGAGAGAGAGAGACAAAGAGAAAATGACCAAGAGAACCTGGAATAGTTTTTCCATTATTCTTCAGTGATAGTAAGAGAAGTGTTCGTTTTTAGAAGTGTTGTATCTTTTTTAGTGATATTTTGATACCATCAACTGAGCACCTCTTGCTCTGATCCTATCCTGATGCCACCCAATTCTGTTGTTAAAAAACAACAATCCCACAATTGATATTTACACAAACAACATAGTACATTGTCATCCAAAAGATGTGATAACTATTTCAGCAACCTTGTCATGAAGAGCAATCAGCATGCTTCTTGAATAAAATAGCAAAGGCACAAATAATCTTTGAAATTCTCTATGGACAGAAAAATTGTGTGGGTAATTTCTCTAAATATTTCTAGGGAAGGATACTTTCTCCAACAATTCTCATAGAGAACTCCCCCTCTTAGCCATGAAAAAGCTCAGTAGGAAAATAATATTCTCAGGCCATCGACTCAGCCAGTGAGACTTTCTTTCACTAAAATCCTTTCAGGAAACAGAATAATAACAGAATGATAACTTTGAGGGGAAAAGACACAATTTTTGTGTGTCAGAAAGAGAGAGATGATTGATTCCAAATTGGAGAGGGAGGCCAAAAATCTAAAAGCACACAAAAAGCCCACACAGGTATTTGTATGCATTTAGTGAAATTCCCTTCTCATTCCCCTTCTCCTCTTCTTCCCCCATTCCCCAGATCGTGAAGCATTCTAGAAGTTGTCCTCAATTTCCAGGACAAGTGATACGTCTATTATGAGGCAATTGTTTGGAGGAAGAGAGAATCCTCATTCCTGTGGGTCACACAGAAGTAGTCCCATAATTTTTTGGGAAATAATCGACCTTGCCCATTCAAAACTAAAAGGCAGGAAGAGTTAGGCCACCAGCTATGGGAAAGTTGAAGTACAAGATTTCCAGAAATTGGACTGCAGCCCTGTTATCTCAACCATGTCTTCTTTCTTCGAAATTATGCTCCTCTGGGAACCCAAGTATTTTCATTCATTTTTTGCCTTGATCTATTTCTCTCAACTGTGACTACTCTCTCCCATTCCTCCATGGTATGACTTTCTTTTTTCCTTTCTAAATATATTGCTCCAGAACTTGTCTTTGCACCAATCCCTGGATCTGCAAGTAGATGAGATTTATATTATGTCACCAAAGAAAAAAAATAGTGAAGATAATAGAGATCCTATGTTTACATAAAATTAGTTCATATTGATTTTATGTAGTAATATAGATTAGAAATACTTCCTATAGTTTTAGCAAAAATACAGCTGACTTAATTTATTTAAAACATTAATGTCCTATTCATCAGCAGCTAATACATCTGTACCTTCAAGCTTACAGTACAAAAAGATGGTGCAAATGCAAAGAAGATGGGGAGGAAAGGAAAAAAAAGGAGAAAATACTGGTTCTTTATATTATGCAGACCATATAACCATCAGTTTCAGTCTAGTTGAAATGCATAATGGAGTAGAATGCCGTTTTTGTTTTTTATCACATCCATATGGTTGAATGAAAATCCACCTAGACAGGAGAAGATAGGCTGGGTAATATTGTACACGTGTCTGGTCAATATGCTATCCAGGTGCTCACTGCTTTTAGACACTTTCAAGATCCTACTATCTCATCCCTTTTTATGTTTAAAATAGACTTGAATGGCATGGCCTTTAAAATCAGTGTCTGTTCTTTGATAGTCTTTTAACACAAGAACTTTAAAGTAGGACCTGTGATCATCCAGTCTACAAGTCCACCAAGTTCTGTCAGCTGAGTTCTTCACCTGGTTATTTTCCAGCATTCTGAAATATATGCTGACAAAAATATGGGTGGAGTATGTGCATATGTGTTGTGTTTGCATAGTACAGCAATCTTTGGAAAACTTCAAACAAGGATTTGAAGCTGGCTCAAAATCCCCATTAAAAGAAAAATCTGGCTGGTCAAAGTTAATTAATCAGTTAACTTTGACACAGATGTGCTCACTAGCAGTTACATAAGAGAGAGGGGGGTTTGCTTGAGAAGGGAATGGAACAGAATTTTGGGCTAAGCTAAGGAATTGGCTAAGGAAATTAAACATCTTGCTCCTTGATCTCTTAGCCATGACAAAGAAACTCAACAATGAGTTATTTCTGCTTGCACCACTCAGATACAGGAGTAGCTTGGCTGCTTTTATTTGCTTGATAGCTTTTGTTACCTTGCCCAATATTGTCCTTTAGGTACAGAATCTCACTGGATCATTATTGCTTCAATTTAATTCCTATATTAGCATTTTCTTTTCTTAGTTTACTTCTGTTTTAAAGTCAAGGGCAATTCTGCCCTGCAGACTATGCCTTTTTTTTTTTTTTTGCATTTCCAATTTCATGGTTCAAGAAGAGTTTTGAAGAGGTGCTTCAGTTTGATAATACTTTACTGCAATTCAGCCTGCTAGTACAGCTACATGTCAATACGGCTAATCAAATGGTTGCAAAGCACATGACCATCTTGCAAAAATATTTATAGGACAGTTCTCAACAGTTTAGTTGAGGTGGTCCTCAACTAAAACAATTGGGACCAAAATTTCTGTTGTTCAGCAAGGCAGTTGTTAAGTGAGTTGTGCCAGATTTTACAACACCTTTTCCCATGTATTTAAGCGAATCATGCAGACCTTAAGCAAATCCAGCTTCCTTCATTAACTTTGTTTGTCAGAAAGTCAGCTGGGAAGGCCAAATGGCAATCATGTGATCCGAGGATGCTGCAACTGTTGTAAATACATGCCAGTTGCCAAACACTCATATGGCCATTTTGATTATATGGCCATGGAAATGCTGTGATGGTCTTAAATGCAAGGACCAATCATCAGTCACTTTTTTTCAGTGCTGTTGTAACTTTGAACAATTACTAAACAACTGAATGTGAATCAAGGACTACCAGTACGGATTGTCTGCTGTGTCACTCCTGACCATCTTTGTAACACAACTTCAGACATTCCAGATTGCAATGGGTTGTTGATAGAACCAGGGTTGTACTTAGTCCAGACTATAGCCACTCTATACTTGAATGATCCTTTTTTTGCTTTTTCCTCTTCCCATCCCAGGAGGGAATGAAAATGAAGGCAATTTGATCTTGTGATTCTGGTTGCTTCCTTGAAAAGGAGAAAAAGGAGGAATGGAACTGAGTGTCATCAACATACTCATGACACCCCATTTCAAAGCTCTAGATGATCTCCCCCAAATAGTTTATGCAGCTGATGAATATGCTGGTCAATATTGGAGTAGGTACTGATTAATAACAGTTCCCCAGTATCATTTCTGAACATAGAAAAGAGAAGTGAAAACAAATCTTGTGGGCTTCCTCCTCTATGGACTTTTGCCAATTGTTTCTTCCACGCTAATCCCCTTGCCTTTCGGTTACTTTCCCAGCTGTTTGTACACATGGTTACCACCACCAGCCTTTCAGGTTATCTCCTATGACACTAATCCTTTCCAGCTCCAATGCTCTGATAATCAAAGCAATAGGATTGTACTTTTATTGTTCTGTACATGGAAATGTTAAGCAAGGAAGACCTGAAAATTCAGTTTCATAGAAACAAAGCAGATTTGTTTCTTTCTTTCTTTCTTTCTTTGTTTGTTTGTTTGTTGTTCCTTTAAGTCAGTGTTGACTCAAGGCAACTACCTGGACAACTTCTTGTAGTTTTCTTTGCAAAATTTTGGGAGAAATTTGTCATTACTTTCTTCCTAGGGCTTAGAGAGAATGACTGGCACAAGGTCATCCAGCTGGCTTTGGGTCTAAGGCAGGACTAGAATGCATGGTGTCCTGGATTGGGTGGACAAAAATGCCAAATCCAGCCTGAATATTTGGCTGTCTGTCTGATGACTCATAATAATAATTTCAGTCACAATGTTTTTGAAGAAAACAAATTTTGGTTATCAAACAACCAAAATGCTAATAAAATCTTAAACTTGCTTTATATGTATGATCTGAAGCTTTGAATGGAAAAACAGAAATTGAAATCCAGCCATTGATAAAAACTACAAGAATGTTTAGCACAGATATAGCAATGGAATTTGGCCTAGAGAAATGTGCTACAGTAGCAATAAAGCTGGTAAAATCATGAATAATAATGGAATTGAAATGCTGAATGGTCAAACAATCAAGAGCCATCAGAATACAGCCTAAAAATATCCACATATTTTACAATTGGATGACATAAAACATGGACAAATTAAAAATGTGATTAGTAAATAATACAGACAAGAGTGAGAAAATTGCTAAAGACAAAACTGAACAGTAAAAACACCATCAATGTCCTCAGTGAGCAAGTTTGGTCTAGAAACCAGGAGACCATGAGTCAAATCCTACCTTAGCAATGAAAGCCAGCTGGGTGACTTTGGAACAATCACTCTCTATCAGCCAAATCCACATCACAAGGTTGTTGTGTGGGGAAAATAGGAGAAGGAAAGTGTGTTAGATATGTTTGCTGCCATTTGAGTTATTTGTAAAAATAATGCAGGCGGGCCACAAATAAATAAATAAATTGCTTGTTGTATAATACACTGCTGGAACTGGACACAAGTTGAACTGGATTATTGGTGCCAAAAACAAGATGACTGATGACTATGCATTACATGTATGTAGTGATATTGATAGACTGCACCTGCCCTGCAGAAATGGAAGCAAAGATTTACTATCCAAGAACAAAAAAATTTATTGGCACATTATAAAAAAGACATTGCTGCAACTTAAAAATAGGAAGTAACTGAATGTACAGAAAACAAAACATGAATATTGAAATAATGTGATACAAACATGAACAATGTGCTGGCAAGAAAAAAAATACATGATCAATTTCTACAAAACATTGAAGGGAAAGTGGATAAAGTTAAAACTTGGCAATGGCTTACAACTGAAACATTCAAAAAGAAGCTGAAAGTTTGATTTTTGCTTTAGAACAAGAGCAAGTTATTCAGATTAATGCAGTCAAGACCAGAATGAAAAATCATCAAATAATTATGCAAAAAAGTATAAGAAATGAAGATCTACTCATCTCATGCAAGAAGATTGCACAAACTAATTATAAACAATGACATAACACAGACACCAATAATTCACTGAAATATCTGTAAAAACTAACATGTGCCAATAATAAAAAATTAGTGGAAATATAGAGTTGAAAAAGTAGTTGAAAATTAGCAGGTTAAAATATTGTGCAATTAAATGCAGACTGATACAATTTTGGCACATAACACAACAGATTTAACTGTGACTGACAAGAAGAAAGTGTGGTAATTAATGTAGTATTTCATAGGGTAGTAGAATAGGAGGCAAAATATTGGACAAGAAAATAAATAATATCTTAAAAACAAAGTTGAAAATTGTGGTGTTGGCTATGATTGTTCCAGTAGTTATTGCATACTGGATGCCATACTAAAAATCTTTGATGGAATTTAGAAAATCTGCATATCTGTCAATTACAAAACACCACACTGCTTGGATCTGAACATGTACTGTGCCGATAGATTACACCCTTCAAGGTTCTTGTGAAGAACTCAATGCGTATGAAGGCCAACACATAGCAATGTGATTTAACATTTTTTGTGCATATAATAATAAAAATTGTGTATTTAATAATGAATGGCTCCTAGTGACTCTGGGTGGTTGTCCAGAAATGGTTGCCCAGAAAAAGCTGCCCTGGCAGCTGTCAGCTTCTGGAGGGAGGAAATATGCCAGCACTGCAACCAAACAGAGGCTAGGATGTCACTAGAATGAAATGAAACACCAGAGATCATCTGCTATGAAGATCTTAAAACAGGTCTGGTTGGATAATTTTGAATTGAACATGAAAAAAAGGGCACAGCATGCATTTGCAATGTTCTCTGTCTGGGCAATGCACGACATCATTCATTTCTGCACTCAGAAAGTAGTGAATGACCTGTTGATGGGCCAAGCAAAAAGTGCAGATCTGCCTTAATAGAGGCAGATTTCTCTTTCATAAGGCTGGATATAAGGTAGAAATGGCTTGAACTTTGATAGTCCATGTCCAAATACATACTCTATGGAAAAAATTACATCCTCATTCAAGATGCTATTTTCCCCTTTAAGCCCCCCCCCTTTCAACTCAGAATCCTCATTTGATCTCTGTTGGGGGTCTGCTATTAACTGCTGTTGGGAAGCAATTTCAAATCAGCAGGCCAGCCAGATCTTTTGAAGATAGAGCCATTTATTCACTAACTAGAACAGCAACCACAAGCAGACAGCAAAGCATACATTTTATGTCTGGAGTTGGTCATTAAATAAGGGTTTACTGTCTATGGTCTTCAACTGACTCACAGTACCACTTCTAGGGGGGAAAGCTAGATGTGCAGTCAGTGTGGGCGATATCTCAGTTATGAAAGAAGCAATATACAGAGCAATATGAGAACAAATACTTGATTACAAGAACATCTTGGGGCAATCATATACGGCTAACTAGAAAAAAAGTCTATAAGCATAGATATCTGCTGCTGAGCAATTGCTGTTACACTTGCCCAATAAAGTCTATTTCAAGAGTGTGAAGGGAGCAGATTCTATGCCTTTCCACCCCACTATCTCTGTGTGAATGATTTGGTTAGCACTAGTGTTGGCCACTATTATGAGAGAGACACATTTCACAAATAGGCCTTTTTAAACAATCTCAAGATTTGTTTTATGCATAGTAACATAGACATGTATATCAAATTTCAGTTTTGTATCTATTGTGGAACAAATGTCATAGCCTAGCAATGTGTCAGAGGGGGCCATCTGGGAGAATTGGTTGACGTGTGTATGTGTGTGTGTGTTTATGTATGTATGTTTTATAGATGACTAATTCTTTCCCACATTTTGATTCTTTATTGTTTCTCTTGCACTATACTCTACATTCTATGCTTGGTTTCTGATTAAATTAGATTTTTCTCAAATGAATCTTGAAATACAAGCCTGAACTATTCAATTTATTTTCATTTCTTTTAGATTTTTTTCCCTATGTCATATTGATACCAATGCTATTTAGGGGGGGGGGGGAGATTCTTTTTTGCATTATCAGTTCTCATTCAATAAATATAAGTCAGCACCCAGCCTTCCATTGTACAATGGTCTTCCAGAATTCTACAGCCTCTCTGGCTTGCCATCCATCTATTCAATCCCAAAAGATGACAATGAGGGCATTCCTGTAATGAGATTAAAAGGCAGATTCCAATATAACTCCTACTGATATTGGAGATCCATTTACATAATATAAACTTTTGGTATGTTTAATAGGTGCAGACATTTACACATACAGTAACCCTCATCTCTTCCTATTTCCCATATAGAGTTTTTGTAGATATTTTTATTTAGAGGTATAAAAATTAAGAGTGGAGAAAAAATGACTGATCGGTCTCCTGTACGCTCTCCTACACATTTTAGCTGAATAAAATTTGCTCTAAGTGAAATTTGGCCTAATTGGAACTATTTTACTTTGTTTTATAGTTATATGCAAAAATAAGATTCAACTTTCTTAAATAGAAGCTTTCTTAAATAGAACATTCAAGTACAAATGGAATCAAGGATGATTAAGTGCTACCTTGACCAATCATAGCTGTTTAAGTTAAAAGACGTAATGTCAGGCAGTAGCTTACAGAGTACAGAATGAAAGTGGCCTATGGTAGCCTTTTTTTTTCCCTAATGGTGGGATTCAGTACCAAATAGTACCAAATTGTTGTTCTATCTTGCTAGAGACTCAGTATGATGTAGAGGTTAAAGTGTTGGACTAAGAGTCTGGAGATTCAGATTCCAGTTTTTCTTTAGTCACAGAAACAAAATGGGTTACTTTGGGACAGTCACTCTTTCTCAGCTGTAGACTGGGAAACCTAATCACAGCTATGAATTTCATAGCTCCATAATCTTCAATGAGGAGGCCTTTTGCAGGGTATTGATTTGGGATTATTATTATTATTATTATTATTATTATTATTATTATTATTATTATTATTATTATTATTATTATTATTATTATTATTATTATTATTAATACAACCAATTGCAAAAGGTAGCTTAACTTGAATGAGCTTATATCCTGTGACACTGCCATTAACACCATCAAACAAACACATCTGCCTATCCCAGTCCTTTGGAAGGACTTGATAGGTAGATAACAATGCCATATACAGTCTAAACATCTGGGTGCCTATGAAATGAACCATAATAATAATTCCACTCACAGTATTTTTGAAGAAAACAAAGCTTGGCTATACATGCTTTGAGTTTTGGGAACCTTTCCAGTGTTGTGTTGAGATATTTCTCTCCCCACTCAGCTAAATACACGTTGAATGATTTAGTCCATCATTATCTTAACCTGTCTTGTGTATCAGAACAGTTGTGAAACAAAAGGAAACCTGCGTGATTCTCAGAGCTAACTGGAAAGAAGAATGTTGAAAAATCTACTATCCATACAGCTACCCAGACTCACAAGATGGAATCCTGTGAGCTTTTCAACCCTTAGTAGCCGATGATCCCCAATCCTTACGTGTAGAATGATTAAGAATATGCAAATAAATATGATTCAAGTCTCAATAATTTAGGGACTGTAAATAAATGATAGAGTATGTGATTTACCTACAAAAGTTCCAAGGAATGACTCCATCATCTCTAGGTAGGCAATCTGGGATAGGCCATTGATATAAGCAGTTCCTATGTTCTTAAATCAGGCAGAGTTTTAAGATTGCACATCTGAATTAATTAATTAAATGTATAGGCCACCCATCTTATCTCAAATTAACTCCAGAACGCCATGGCTCAATTAAAAGATGAGCAGGAGGGAGCAGGATGAGGAGGGAAGTGGGATCCATTGTTACTTGATCAACCACCTCCACTGTGATGCTCCTCCATTGCGGTTGCAAGCTAACTGGCAGAACCAGATCTTTAGGCTCTTCCAGAAGGCCAGGAGGGTCAGGGTCAATATCACACTGGGGGGCAGGATTTTCCACAGGGCAGATGCCAAGCAAAGAAGGATCTCTTGGATCCTGCCAGCCAGAATAATTAGGCTGATGGGCTCTGCAGCATGGCAGCATGGATGGGATGAGACAGTCCTTCAAGTAGCCTGGACCTATGCCATGAAGGGCTTTAAAGGGCTTTAAAGGTGATTACCAACACCTTGAATTGTACCTAGAAGCACCTGAATATTTCTCTAGGAGAAAAATCTGGAACAGAACAGTTAGCTGTTTAATGAAACCTGTGATATACTAGTTTTCTATCAGCAGTTTCTTTTAATTAGAAAAATCAAACTCATACTCCCTCAACATGCATTGTGAAGTTATATAATCCCAGGAAGTATTTTCCTGGCAGATGAAGCAGTCAATTCTCTGTCCTGCTTGCCAAGAATGGGATCAAATTGTAAATGTCATAGTTTACCTTGCTGCTTTTAAAATTATTCTCTAGGATCAAGTTGCCCAGGTCATCTTTTTTTTTAAAAAAAATGGCACTATAGTCTATTGGTTTTTATTGCACTGCTGTACTGATAATATTGCTTGAATATGCAACCTTATATTATTTGAATATGCAGTTTACTGTTAAGCCACTAATTATAAATTTTTAAAGAGCTGGGAATAAGGCTTCCTAGAATTAATATTTAGATTTTAAACATCATCAGGTTAATTTGCCATGAAAAATGACAATAACCACAACTATGATAGTACTAATAATTTCATATTTCCTCCCCCTTACAAATTAGCATGTTTAAAAGAGTGTGTATAGTGCCAGCAATCTTTCCCATGGACCATAGTCTACCCACTCTATAAAATGAAACATATCTTCAAATTATTATAAACCCACAAAAATATATATATAAAAGCCAAACTCTGAGCAGTTCAAACACATAAGAGCATGGGCAATCCTGCAACTTGTTTCAGCACCAAACAAGAAATCCCTGAAGAAAAACTTTTACCTCATCCTCAGTCATTAAGGAGCACATTGTATTTGCACTCCTTTAAATATTTGAGCAAAATTGTATTTAAAAATGCAAAGAGCTCTATCTTTCAGAAACTTTACAGAAAAGTTGCTGTACCATATCTTTGAAATTTCTAGCAATCCTGCTGCACTATTAGAGGTTCTGAGCAGGTCAATAAAGTGAAGACTGTCCCTGCAGCACATTTCAAAGAGAGTCCACTGCTGTAGCGGGAAATGCAGCAGAATGCACAAAATTCATTTGCAGTGGAGTCATTCCTGGAAGTGCCAGCTCTTCCAGTAACTTCTTTTGCCAATGATGTTTTTTCCACCATATTTTCCTTTTATGGAGTCATTAGAGAACAAAAAAGAACTTACTAATAATTACAGTCATAGCTCAGATCTTTTTATATATCTGTTACTTGATCTGATTGTTTTAGCTGTTAAAAAGAAAAAGGAGAAAAAGAAGTGTAGAGGCTTTTAGATTTTGGTCATGTGCCCTAATGTCTCAAATTTGTGACTTTAAAGATGTTATTCAAACAATTGTCTTTCTCCTGCCTTGACATTTATGCGTATAACCCCATTTTCACCTATTTAGAAAAATGAGAAAAAAGTGAAAGGCCCAAGAGATGAAAGATGGTGAAAGTACAAAAGAAAAGGCAAATTACGATGGGATTAATTATTCATTCTCTTGTTCAGTGATTTACCTTCCTTCCCCCAGCATCATCTTTACTTGGATTACTGTCATTATTTTTAGAAAGGATAGAAATAGGACATTAACAGACCCAGTTATGGTATACCTCAGATTGTGAATTATGTTCACTCTTTATTTCAGGATATATCAGATTAGTGTCATTTGGGAAGCCAGAGGACTAAATAACTAGATCCACATTCTCAAGCTAGCAGCTATTCAAGCAGATGAGGCTTCAATTGCATTTGTCAACATACAAATGCAAGTTAATGGTGGATTATGCCTCCATAAAATGCTATAGTAAAATATAATATATATGTCATGCAGAATCCTCCTGTAGTACAGTTTCTCCCATTGAAATCTGTATATAAGGAGATCATAAAGTGCCTTTTCTAATAATTTCCCTGTTTCTGAAGTTTAGCTTTGCTAAAAGGTTTGTTTCTTCTGACAGCCTGGTCATGGAAGCTCATCCAATGAAACAACAAGAGTTTGATGTAGGAGTCTGCTTTGGCATGAATTAAAAAAAAATATTTTGTGGGACAATGTATCTTGAGGACCAATCCTTGCTACTGCTGCTACTCCTATTTCCCCAAAGGTTACAGATGTGCTGTGTGGGTGGAACGGGTAACACTGATGCTTTATGGGGGCTGCTTTACCAGAAGTTGTTCCTTATAGGACCTTTTAAAATTGCACCTCCATTACAAATGGCAAAACACCTTTCACTGAAATAGCAGGAGGTCTATAGGCAATTGGGATGATATATGAGTCCTTGTGTCATTAGTGAAATATAATATGAGTCTGATTCATCAGAGTAAGATAAATCAGGACTGTGGAAAATATTTGCTTATCACATGTATTCAATAGTGATTTGCAATGATAGAAATACTGGGGTAGGGAGAGGGTAAGTGCCATTCATTGAAACAATTTTTATTCTCTCTTGATACTTCCAAGGAATAACAGTACAAAATGATAATAAAAAACTTCAGTGAATATGACTTAACCAAAAGGTTACACACTAATTAATACTTGCTTGGATCAAATGAAAGCAGTCATACTTCCTGAGTAGTTTTGCAGTGAGTCATAAAAGGAATAGGAGTATCTCTTTCAATAGACACATTTTGTTTTGTCAGCCTTAGCATAAATCGTTGTTTGTTGATATAAAGCTAGTCCTGAATCAGAACTAAAATAATATTATTAAATGTACAGTATATTTAATGATATCTTTTCCCATTAATCAGTAATGCTACTTCCACCTAGATAACAGTGTACATTCTAGTATACCATAATAAATGAATGATAGGTTCAAGGAGGTTTCTCTGCATTGGCAAAAACTTTGCATGATTCAGGTTTGGTCTGGACTTTAAAATCCGTCCCTTGTCTCAGACTTGATAGAAGTTATGCAGGCAAGCGTTTGGTGAAAGTTTATACTTCTCCATGCAAGCGTATTCTGAATATGATTGTACAATTTTGTACAGTTAAACACACACAAAAATACCCCACTGGGGTTGTTGTGCAAGTGAAGAACAACATAGAAAAAGGTTCATGTTCCCTGGAAACCATTCTTTGTAATGGGGAATTCACAGATGAAATTACTAGTGTGATTTACCCTGCAGTGGTGACTGTAATTAAACTTCCTATTATAATGGCTCATGACATGAGTCATCCCTTTACACACATTAGAATTGTTCCTATCTTTCCATCAGCATATTAGAGTTCAAAATGCATATTAAAATGCAATATGCAAAATATTGAAGATGTAACTGCTTATATTCTTTCTTAAATTAGTCTCCAATTCCCTTCTTGAGAATACTGTATCCAGTCTCCTCCAGTCCCCTGTTCCATAACCCCCCTCTCTTGAATTAGTCAACAGGTTGTGGTTTCAGAACATGCTCTGCCTCCACTGTGCTATGGGGCAGACATCTCCCATTAGGTCTTTTTTCTCCCTTAAAGGTATTTTGTGTTTCTGCCAACATTACATTTCTGCCAAACCTGTTAATATCTCTTTTGCTTGTAAATGAGTGGTGCTATTTTGGCCATTTTTAGCAGTGAAAATAGAGGGAACTACTGTGCATTAAATCTTGGTTCTTTTGCTTAATATTAAATGGAATTCTGGTCTATTCTGGTTCCTGCATCCTTCAATGCAGATTTCTATTGTTAAACAAAAGTGTTTCCCTTATCAGGATTAGTAGAGAGTTTTCCTTTGAAGAGCTTCATCAATGTTTTTAAGAAGAGACTGGACAGCCATTTGTCTGAAATGGTATAGGATTTCTTGCCTGAGCAGGGGGTTGGACTAGATGACCTCCAAGGTCCCTTCCAACTTTATTATTATTATTATAATGTTATATTCCCTCAAAATACAACTTCCAAGTTCACTTTGTCAAGGTACTATTACATTTTGCTGGTAGGTTTCCTTCTCAGAATGGTGGTTCCATAAATTATTTCTCATGTCCTCCAAACATTACCAGAAATTTTGCCACACCTAGAATATTGCATCCAGTTTTGGTCACCACACTATAAAAAGATGTTGAGACTCTAGAAAGAGTGTCAAGAAGAGCAACAAAGATAATTAGGGACTTGGAAACTAAAACATAGGAAGAACAGTTGCAAGAACTGGGCATGGCTAGTCTAGTGAAAAGAAGGACCAGGGGTGACATGATAGCAGTGTTCCAATATTTGAGGGCCTGTCATAGAGAGGAGGGGGACAATCTGTTTTCCAAAGCACGTGAAGGCCAGACAAGGAACAATGGATGAAAACTGATCAAGGAGATATTCAACATAGAAAGAAGGAGAATTTTTCTGACAGTGAGAACAATAAACCAATGGAACAGCTTGCCTTCAGAAGTTGTGGGTGCTTCATCACTGGAGGCTTTCAAGAAGACACTGGACAGCCACTTATCAGAAATGGTATAGGATCTCCTGCTTGAGCAGGGGGTTGGACTAGATGACCTATGAGGTCCCTTCCAACTCTGCTATTCTGTAAACCCTATGACTACACTTTATTACTTGATCATCAGGCACTCTAGGCTCATTATATGAAATAGCTACCTAAGGCTAGAATAATATTTATATCCAACTAATTACAAAAGGCATATATAGGGTTTTGTGTGGGGAAAGAATTGGATATTTGCTATGTAATCTTATTCCTGTTCTCTGCAACCAGTTGCCTGATCTTGCTGCCATTTATAGATTGAGGAACAAGATCCAAAATGTGGAGACAATAGCTTTATCTCCCCTGTGCATAGTATAATCCTCATATCATTTATCATTTAAATCAGGTGTCCCCAAGCTTGGCAACTTTAAGACTTGTGGGCATCAACTCCCAGAATTTCTCTGCCAGCAACACTGGCTGACGAATTCTGGAAGTCCACAAGTCTTAAAGTTCCCAAATTTGGAGATCCCTGATCTAAATGATATCAGTTTCTCAATTTTGATGGAAACCATCCTAGACTCTTTTCTGTCATATATATACCAGGATATATCTAACAACTAATGTAACTCAATTTTTCTACTGAAATGATGGTAGCTATAGAAAGATGGATTTCCTAGTTTGTTCATTCATGCAAGTGAGATATGCTGGGAATCACTTCTGTGGATGAACCATGAAAAGCTTCATTGTTGTGGGCACTATTGATTTGTGTTCTTAGAATAAGAAACTTCATCTTAACTGCCTCACTGGTAGTTGATCCTATATAATGTTTTCCATTATTTCCATCACCTTTTTCCCCCTAGCTTATCTGTCATAAGTCACTAAGCTTCTCTTTACATCAGCTTAAAACTAAAGTTCTTAAATTGTGACTGCTAAAGAAAGAAATGTAGCATTCTGAAATATATTATTCTGAAATAAGGTAAATTCATTATAGAATAAATGTTCACATCTGATTGCTCTGGACATCTGAATCTTTATAAATATTTCCCTACATATCATTTCTCATTGCCATGTTGACTAGATTAGATTCCTTTATTCTATTCATATTTTGATAGATGTGTCTCTGGGGATTTGTCTGAGCAAAATGACTTGGAGAATATCTACAGCAGTTGATGCATCCTGAATCAGTCAGTTGTCTGGCTGTGATGTTCAGTTCTTCATAATGACCTTTGAATTATACTGTAGCTTTGTAGAATTCAGGAAACAAAATGATGAGTAATAAATGTTCAAGAGCAGTTCTTGATTTAGTGGACATAGAACTTACACTCTGTGGCTTTCCTTCCTCTCCCACTGACTAGAAACAGATTAATCACTTTCTTATCCTTATCATTCCCGTATTCATTCTTTCCTAAAATCATGCCATTCTGTTATTGCTTGAATAAGTGCAATTTTTTAAAATAATATCAGTATAGCATTTTAAAATAGTGTATATAGAACAATGATTTTTTTTCAAATGATACACTTTTTAAATACACTTTCCTCGTATGTGAATTACAAAACATAGTGAATTTGCATGTATCATATTTGACCAATAACAGGTAGAGACAAGGATAATCTTACAGATGTATCCCTGTCTGAGCATTAATTTGTGACATGGATATGTTTTTTCTTAAATATAATTAATATAGAATCCTAAATATCCTGTGACAAACACATTCAGACATAAGGGTGGACATAAGCACCAAGCAAATGCACTTCCAATTTACTTTTATTTTTCTTATGCTGTTTGCATTACATTCTAAATTGCTACTTAGCTATGGTTCACTGAAAATCACTATCATAAATTTTCAGTCACTTTCCTCATACATGGAAGAAGAGATACAGGTAGTCCTCATTTAGCGACTACAATTGGGCCTGGCAACTCAATTATTGAGCAAAACAATAACTGACTGAATTGTGACTATGCACATAATCTTACTTCAGCTTTCCTTTACAGATCTGCAAAAGTTAAAAAAAATGTGAGGATTGGTCACAGAGTTACTTTTTCATCACTGTCAAATGGTCACCAAATAAGGCAGTTATTAACAAGGATTACTGATAGTCAAACATGTATTGATAGTCCATAGTTATTGTTATGCTGAATGAAAACATGCATACATGATAACCGACATGTCAAAATGTCTTCAGCAGTTGAATAAATGGTAAATTAGATGTCATCTTTTTTGCATTTCTCTCTTTTAAATTGCTTTAGGTTATTTCAGCCACTCTAATTTGTCAATTTATGGATTACTGCCTTGTCGTGGCAAAGGGGCTTGCGTAACTCAATGAAGCTATGAGCTATGCCATGCAGACAGGAATGGGTGAATTTAACTCAGATGACCATCAGGTATACAACTGCAGGCAAGAATTCCTCAGAAGAAATGGAGTAGCTTTATAGTCAATAAAAGAATAGGAAAAGCAATACTGGGATACAATTCCCAAAATGACAGAATGGTCTCAGTTCGAATCCAAGGCAAACCTTCAATATCACAGTAGTCCAAATTTATGCCCCAACCACTGGTGCTGAAGAGGATAAAATTGACCGGTTCTATGAAGCCCTACAGCACCTTATAGAATCAACACCAAAAAATGATGTCCTTATCATCATGGGGGATTGGAATGCTAAAGTAGGAAGCCAAAAGATAACTGGAATAACAGGCAAGTTTGGCCTTGGAGTACAAAATGAAGCAGGGCACAGGCTGATAGAATTTTGTCAAGAGAACACGATGGTCATAACAAACACTCTTTTCCAACAACCCAAGAGATGGCTCTACACATGGACATCACCAGACAGTCAACACAGAAATCAGATTGACTATGTGCTCTGCAGCCAAAGATGGAGAAGCTCTATACAGTCAGTAAAAACAAGACCAGGAGCTAACTGTGGCTCAGATTATAAGCTTCTCGTTGCAAAATTTAGGCTTAAATTGAAGAAAGTAGGGAAAAGCACTAGGCCACTCAGGTATGAACTAAATCATATTCCTGATGAATATACAGTAGAGCTGACAAATAGATTTAAGGAATTAGATCTGATAGACAGAGTGCCTGAAGAACTATGGACGGAGGTTCGCAACATTGTACAAGAGGTAGCAACTAAAACCATCCCAAAGAAAAAGAAATGCAAGAAAGCAAAATGGCTGTCTGAGGAAGCTTTGAAAATAGCTGAGAAAAGAAGAGAAGGGAAAGGCAAAGGAGAAAGAGAAAGATACACCCAATTGAATGCAGAATTCCAGAGAATAGCTAGAAGAGATNCACTCATTTCACATGCTAGTAAAGTTATGCTTAAAATCCTACAAGCTAGACTCCAGCAGTATGTGGATTGAGAACTACCAGAAGTACAGGCAGGATTTTGAAGAGGCAGAGGAACTAGAGATCAAATTGCCAACATACACTGGATCATGGAGAAAGCTAGGAAGTTCCAGAAAAACATCTACTTCTGCTTCATTGACTATGCTAAATCCTTTGATTGTGTGGATCACAACAAATTGTGGCAAATTCTTAAAGAGATGGGAGTACCAGACCATCTTATTTGTCTCTTGAGAAACCTATATGCGGGTCAAGAAGCAACAGTGAGAACTGGACACGGAACCACTGATTGGTTCAAAATTGGGAAAGGAGTCCGGCAAGGCTGTATACTGTCACCCTGCCATTTAACTTATATGCAGAGCACATCATGAGAAAGGCAGGGCTAGATGAATCAAAAGTTGGAATTAAGATTGCCGGGAGAAATATCAACAACCTAAGATATGCAGATGATACCACTCTAATGGCAGAAAGTGAAAGGGAACTAAAGAGCCTCTTGATGCGGGTGAAGAAGGAGAGTACAAAAGTTGGCTTGAAACTCAACATTAAGAAAACCAAAATCATGGCATCTGGCCCTCTCAATTCCTGGCAGATAGATGGGGAAGAAATGGAGGTAGTCGCAGATTTTATTTTCCTGGGCTCCAAGATCACCTCAGATGGGGACTGCAGCCAATAAATTAAAAGACGCTTGCTCCTGGGGAGGAAAGCTATGGCAAATCTAGACAGCATACTAAAAAGCAGAGACATCACCCTGCCAACAAAAGTATGTATAGTCAAGGCCATGGTTTTCCCAGTTGCAATGTATGGATGTGGAAGTTGGACCATAAGAAAGGCTGAGCAACAAAGAATTGAGGCCTTTGAACTATGGTGCTGGAGAAGACTCCTGCAAGTCCCTTGGACTGCAAGGCATTCAAACCGGTCAGTCCTAGAAGAGATCAACCCCGACTGGTCTTTAGAAGGCCAGATCCTGAAGTTGAAATTCAAATACTTTGGCCACCTAATGAGAAGGAAGGACTCACTGGAGAAGGGCCTAATGCTGGGAAAGATTGAGGGCAATAGAAGAAGGGGACAACAGAGAATGAGGTGGCTGGATGGAGTCACTGAAGCAGTAGGTGTGAACTTAAATGGACTCCAGAAGATGGTAGAGGACAGGAAGACCTGGAGGAACGTTGTCTATGGGGTCACGATGGGTCGGACACGACTTCGCAGTTAACAACAACAATTTGTCAAGTGTTTTGAATTTTGTTCAATGTATGTATTAGCTATGTACCTGAGCAACTGTAAGCAATCCCGCCACTTTATCATTAATAAAAATGATGAACCAAATTGGAGTCAGGATGGAACCTTGCCAGCTCCTCATTGAATATCTCCTCTCAGCTTGCTGGGGAACTGCTGATGAGCATTCGTTGAATGCAACCTTAGAGCCATGTCCATATCTACTTAATTGTCATGCCAACCATGTCACACTTAAATAGCTTATTATAAGAATGTCATGGGTCACTTTGTATCCCTTTGTCAAGGGATACTTTAGATTGTTAACTTGAGAGAAGGGTTTGCTTTGTTATTGATCTTATGAAATCCACTTCATGAGGTTTTTCATGTAAAGAAGGACTGGCAACTTTTTGTTGTTGAGTGCACACTTAACCATTTCTGGAAAACTAAAGACTACAGTGAATGAGACAAATGTTCCAAAGTAGGGAGAGATGTGTCATATGGTACTTTTGCATGGGACAAAGTTTTGAATTTTTTTTTTAGATATTTTCAAGCTGATAACATAAAATCATCCTGGTAGTTTTGTCATTGTGGTGGGATGCAGATCTAGAGACAGGAACACAAAGAGAGAGAGAGAGAGAGAGAGAGAGACAGACAGACAGACAGACAGACAGACAGACAGACAGAGAGACAGAGAGACAGAGAGAGGGAGAGGGAGAGGGAGAGAGAGAGAGAGAGAGAGAGAGAGACAGACAGAGACAGACAGACAGAGACAGAGACAGACAGACAGACAGACAGACAGACAGACAGACAGACAGACAGACAGACAGACAGACAGACAGACAGACAGACAGAGACAGAGACAGAGAGAAGTGTGGGGGGATGAAAGTCCTGGAGCTTCAAGGTGCTCACTCCATCTAGGTTGACACAGTACCTAACAGATGGTACTATTGCTTTTGTTTAAATGCATTCAGCAAAGAGAGGTTTACCATTTTCCTAGGTAAGAATTTCTACTTTGAACTGTTCTTTCTGTTATAAGTTTTTTGTAGTTCAGTTAAAATTTGTAGTTTTGTAAATTAGGACCGTTAAAGCGTTCAGACTCTTGAACCCTGTTTTTAATGAAAAATGGTAATGGTCCTTTGTAGATAAAAATGGTACATGTATAGAAATGTTAAGATGTACTATATTTGATAGGATGGTATTTGTCTCCCTTTTAAAATAATTTGCTTTGCATTTAGTAGGCTTTTTATCACAGAATAGTTTCTAAATTGTGAACCTCCTGAGCACAGATAAAATCCATAAAGTTAGTGTTACTGAATTCAACAACCCCTGTACCACAGTAAATGACATGATTTATTTTAGTTTTTACAAAGGCAAGTCACATTGGGAATATGAGTTACTAAAAGAACTATCAACAACATTGTGCCCTCTAGGTGTGTTAAACTTCAGTTACCAGAATTCCTAGCTATTGATAGGACTACATATGAATGATTTTTATCAGGGTTCCTCAGTCACACTGCTTTGGAAATTGTCTCAGCATTAGTTTTGGATACATAAAAAGTGCTGTGGCTGTTTAGATTTTAAACAATGCAGCTCTCAGATGGCCTAGATAGAGCATATAAATATAAACTCCCATTGTGGTCTAGCAGACATCATTAAACAACATATCAGTCACCATTATTTCAAAACAGTGAATCAAGGAAAGGTTTGGATTTGTTTTGACCACCTGTCCCTGTTGAACATCAGCAGCTGTTTTTTCTGCAGTGATGTAGGTTGTATATATATCCTTGTCTGAAATTTGCTACCTCCAGGAATCTACTATTTGCATCATACTGGTTCTTGTCTATTATTATTGTCAGGAAACCTGACAATATCCTGATATTTAAAAAAGGATTAAGAATATGGATTACAAATGCTCTAATACTTTGATATGAGAATTATCTTGAGATAGATAATGGTAGGTAATGTTGATTTATACTTATTTTAACACATTCATCTTCCTTCTATGACAAAATGCAAAATAATATACACAAGATGCCCAGGTAGATTCCTATCCAAACCAGTTTAACTTCAATAAAATTGCTACCTCATACTTTTCATCAATCTCTTGGGATTTTAATATTTTTTGGATATTGTAAATGATCTAGGCTACTTGATATTCTCTACATGTTTTTGACTTCAACTCCCATCAGTCACAGTCACAGAGTTAACAAGAGTCCAAATCATCTGGGTGGTCCTATGCTGTTCATGCTGTCATAGACCTTTATGATCACTATCGTTGGTCAATAGGAAGTTCCTGTCATCATCAAAATGAATTAGAAATTCGCATATGAGGAACAATTTATGCTTATTGATGCTATGCAAGTTTTATTCATCATTGCTGTATCTCAAATAGTATGAGAAATCGTATATCAAATAATTTTTATTTTAATTTCCTTTTGCTAAATCAGAAAGTATGAGGAAGAGGAATATAGCTTATTTATGTTATATATGTTAATGTAATAGAATTTATTCTTTTAAATTAATTCACCATGAAAGTTGGAAAATCCATTTTTATTATGAGTATAAATGGTAAATTATTGCAAAGCCATCTATATATCTACAGGCAGAAAAAGAGCAACGTTTTAGCCAGAGAAGATTACTGAATTGTGTACCTGAATCTGTTTGTGTAGGAATCTGTTCTAGTCTACACTTCTGTGGTGTCTCTAGTGTACACACAAAATGTTGTACGAACAAAGGTTGTCCTGTCTTCTTAGTGACCACTCCATTTATATTCCAGTATTTCTGCGAGCTTATTGGCACTATTAGACCAAAATGTTAGCTTGCTGTATTAATAAAACTGAAAAAAATGTAAGCCTCTAAATTCCATACAGAATGATTTGTAGGCACATTTGTCTTACAAAACAAATAAATAAGTACAATAATAGCTCTTTTTTCAGGAAAAATATCCAAGGTGAGTGAATACACATGGAGAGGGGAAAGTGATTTCAGACAGAGCTGACCTCCAATAACTACAGTTTTATAACACACAGGGTTTATTTTCGTAGTCCACTATATCTATTTATATGAGAGGTGAGGCCTACTGTTCCTTTCCAATTCTGAAAGGCATGCTG
The DNA here is from genome assembly GCF_001527695.2 of Protobothrops mucrosquamatus. Lineage (NCBI taxonomy): Eukaryota > Metazoa > Chordata > Lepidosauria > Squamata > Viperidae > Protobothrops > Protobothrops mucrosquamatus. The sequence continues at coordinate 506,444 of NW_015386352.1, forward strand.
TATCTGGAAAAAGGCCATAATATTTCATTGCAGCTCTATTCACTAGTGTAATTCTTAGTCTGCTGTCAAATTGCACTCTCTGAAAGCAATAGATTTATCCTGAAGAACAACATGGTAACCCTTTTTCAAACAGTTACCCATATAATCAAGTGTCACTGTAAAGGGCACCAACAATCCAATCACCCATTCCTAATTTTTATAGTTTTAACTGTCCATTCACATTTCAAAGGGAACATGAGAAGAGGTAAATATATGGTGAATATGCTCTTGGTACACTGTATGGATAAATACCTAAAAAGGACAATTCAATCTGTAGCCATTTTTAAACAACTTGTTTCTTCAATAAAATATTTAGCTTTGCTTACTTCCTACTTTCTATCTTTCAATAATATCCATGAGGTAAAAATATCTCTACATATTAAATTTTGGCAGGGGAAGAAATGTGTGTGATGTATCAAAATCTGACTTTATTTAACCAGAAGAACAATTTTATTTTATTTTTTCTTAAACATAAGGCAATTCTAAAACTTTTAGGTTCTTGCTGAAGAGACAGAGAGTGAGAGAAAGAGACAATACTATATGAGAATGAATTTTTAAACATATGGTATATAAATGTTTACAGATATTGCTCTAATGGAGTTTGCCCATTATGGTCATAAATCATGACAATCATAAAGTGGGTCATCATGTGACCTATTTGTGATGGTCATTAAGTGAATCCACAGTTGGTAAGCGAACACCGTGCTTGTTAATTGAAGCATTGTTCACTATGGGGCATTTTCTTTCAGAACCAGAAGTAAATGCCAGTTTTTGGCAAAAACATAGTCAATTATGGCCATATAGCCACAGGTTCTTGAGAATGGTCATAAATGGGGTCAATTGCCAAGTGCTTGAAATGCAATCGTGGGATTCTGGGGAGAGCAGCTGCCAAAACGTCAGAACCAACTCATAAGTAGCTTTTCAAGTGTTCATTGTAACCTCAAAAATCACTAAGCAATTAGTGATAAATCGAAGACTACCTGTATATTCTAGAATATCAGTGTCTTATTCAGATAATCTTGCCTTTGATGGAGTATTTTAATAAATAAATACAGTCCAAGATAAATCTTGAAGATAAAACAAACCACTAAAACAAAGCACTACTGTAAGTATTTAGTGCTTAGATACTACAGTAAGAAAATATTGCCTTTGAAATATGGTCCAAACCAACTCATACTAAAGTTGCAATATTATGCATTTATATTAGCTATGTTTGAAAAGCTTAAGGATAAAAGCTGATAGGATAGGATAGGATAGGACAGGACAGGACAGGACAGGACAGGGCAGGGCAGGGCAGGGCAGGGCAGGGCAGGGCAGGGCAGGGCAGGACAGGATAGGAAAATTTGAGGAATGTAAATTAGGATGGGAAGTTTTGGGAGGGGAAATCATGCTAGAAGAATGCAACGGTAAAACATTTCCATGTCAACAAAATCGATATGTCTGTATAGGCATTGGGGTTTTGGAGTTCTTTAACTGTTTTACACAGAACTAAATCCCACTGTGACAAGCTTATGGCCAGATTAGTTATGGCTTAAAAGCCATAAAAGCTCAGCCTTGCCGGATATGATGGAATTGCCATCCTTTGACTGTATACTGTATACAGCAGAAAGATACAGTACCTTCATACAGAGTCAACAGAGAAAATTGTTTCTCAAATACAGGGCTGGGTGATTGGTTGCCCATTAGACTATTTGCATTTTAGTTTCCCTTGTCCCAGCCAGGATGGGCCACATTGAAAGTAGGCTTGCTTGATGATTCAGTACTGTATATTAGAACTTTTAGATACATATGCATTTTTCAGACATACTAAGTGTTTGGAGGATATATAGAAATGCCTTGAACATATCTTTGTGCCAAAATGTTCATTTTTGAGAATATTGTTATTACAATTCTCAAATAACAAAGTGTAGCAAAATATGTCTGTTATTAGGATTGACACAGTCTAAATATATTTATAAGTATTAGAAAAAATACACGAAAATTACTTACATTTCCTTCCGTTATGTATTTTTAACTGTTTTTGTTCAGGGATTTCTAAAATATATACTTTGCTTATTGCTCAAAGAATGTTTGAAGCAGAAAGCAGGTATAAATGCTTTAAAATAAATAAATGTTTAGGGAAGGGGGCTCCTACAGAAGTGTGAATAAAAATTTTCTGCTGAATTTGAAAACAATCAATTTGCTGTTGAAGTCTGAAATTCAGTGGAAATAAAATTGACTGTACACCCCATCCTTACCTCTTAGCCAAATAAGCAGCACATTATCCTTTCTGTTCCCTTCTAAAAAATTGAAAGGATGTTTATGCTCGATGTGTTTCTATTAGAAGAGAATAAAAGAATACTGAGAGCCCATTTTAACATGTGACACTAAGAGCAAACTGTCAAAGTAAGACCTAATTAACAATATGCAAATATTTGCTATATTATGCACTTTATCAGTCCTGATTTACAATCAGCATAGACAATGTTTCAGAGTACCTGCAGCATTACAAGGATTAACCAAAATCACATATGACTGAAATAAAAAACAACAATAGAAAAAGAAATAGAAACAACCAGCTAAAAATAGAGCTGCTTAGTTATGTTGTCAACCTTTTTTCTACTTCTTTTCATTTTAAGCCTTTAACAAAATGAATTTGGATGTATAGTTGGGAAATTTTGAATTTGCCAGGCAAGTCACCATCCATTCACATTTTCCAGCTTCCAGGGAGATAGTAAAGAATCTCTAGCTTGAGTACAGACCTGGAAGTTGATGAAAGTGTGGAACGCTCACTAGATCCTGTTCTGTACTTCTTTCCAGCCTTGATTCTTCCATGCCAGGATGGAAATGACACACACTCTGGTTTACTGTGTGAATACTTGAGTATCATTATGATGGAGCAGAAGGACTCAGGAGCTGAGCTAAAGTTTATGCTGAACAAATGAAAAGAGATTTTAAGCAAAAGGGATCTACTGAAATAGTTTTAAAATGCACAGTTAATGCAGGGTTAAATGTCCAACTATCTCTCATTTTAGCTTAATGGCTGCACACTTGCTGAAGTTATTCACAAAGTATACAGAAGCTTCCCAAATTCCTACAATTCTTTGTGTAACTGCTTCCCTGAATTCTTTGTGGGACAGCCAAGACTAGTGGTCATGCATACTAGTAGGCAGGGGCATCTGGGAGGAAAGAAGGGGTGTTTCTCCCTTTTTATGTGCACAATGCATGCAGTGCATGGAAAAAAGGAACAGGGTTTTGTTTGTTATGACCACCATCTTTATTTTATTTTTATTTTTTTGAACCATTAATCCTTCCTCAGAAATCCTTGGAAGTAGGATACGGTTTCAGCATCAGTTAGAAATGAACTTTCTGTTCTGGTACAATTATTTAAGGATTACATCTGCACAATGTTATGCTCATGTGCAGGAAAAAGTATATCCGTTTTAGAGACGGGCAAACATTATACATACATCTCTAATAAATTAGAAATGAAGTTCAATTGGAATATGCAAAACTAGACCTATTTTATTTTGTTTTTTTATTATTATTCTAGGCCTTTTATCTAATATAGCATTACTATTCGGCACAATAGCAATTCTCCTGGGAGATGGCAAGGATTGATAAAGTAAGTGCTCTCATGAGCACTTCATACCCTCTTTCTCAAGGATGACCTAAGAGGCTTCTAAAAACACGTGGCAACAATGTGAGAAAGGAGTGTGGAGTTCATGAACTCCCTTCCCAATTTAAAGGAACTGAATTCTAAACCTTTGCATACATGTGTGAGAGACTGAGTGCATGCACATATTAAATTGTGTATCACCATATTAAATTGTATATCACCATCTTTATCATAACTGCCACCTGTAGAAGTGTCCTCTTTGCTGAAGGTTTGGGAACACAAGCATGCTAATCCACTGCAGGTTGGTAGATGGGTTTTTTTTTTTTTTGTATTTCATAATCTTGGGCTGAAAGAATAGCCAAATGAAAGTCACCAAGCTGGCTTCCATGCCGAAAGCAGGATTAACACCTGGGTTTTCCCATTCCTAGTCCAGCACCTTAATACAGGTAGTTCTTGACTTACAACAATTCATTTAGTGACCATTCAAAGTTACAACGGCAATGAAAAATACGACTTGATTGTTTTTCATAGTTACAACCTTTGCAGCATCCCCATGATCATGTAATCAAAATTCATATGCTTGGCAACTGGTTCATTTTTGTAACCATTGCTGCGTCCCAGGATCATGTGATCACCTTTTGCAACCTTCTGACAAGCAAAGTCAATGGGGAAGTGAGATTCTCTTAACAACCAGGTTACTAACTTCTCAACTGCAGTGATTCACTTAACAACTGTGGTGAGAAAAGTCATAAAATGGGGCAAAATTAACAAATGTCTAACTTAACGACAGAAATGTTGGGCTCAGTTGTGGTCGTAAGTCAAGGACTGTACCAGGCTGGCTTTTGTGTGTTTGTGTGTGTGTGTATGTGTGGTGTATATATAGGACAGAACTATTCTTGTTTTTAATGTGTGAGGGAAAAACAGAAATTCAAATATGTCCAATATCAAAGTGATAGGGAAAGCACTTATTGACGTTTTGCCTCCTATGCTATTACTAGATGCTGCAGAAAGGTAATGAAAGAAAGACTTGTCTTTCTTTTATGGTTCCTAGTAGATTCTATAGTGTGTTTCAGAGTGCCATTTGTGGGTGCTCACTTCAGTGGTTTAAATATACTTTAGTGACACATGAAAACAATGCAACTAATTAGCCATCATCTCAATGCATTTGTGGCTCAAAACTTACACAATGAGATATTAAGTGAGATTCATTTGGTAAAATTAGGTACCTACATTGTGTTTTATATTTCAGTTCCTGTGATTTTCTGAAGATGCAGAGTTACCTGTTTTCATATCTTTATACTTGGTTTTAAGTCTATATCAATATTTTTTTTATTTTTTTTTCTCTCAGGACCCCTTTTCCACTTTTAAAATTTATGGAGGATCTAAAAAGGACTTTTGTTTGTATGGGTTATATTTATTGATAGTTTGCATATTACATATTAAAACTGATACATTTGTTCCCTCTATTGTTTTCATGATTGTGTGATGGTATTTTAATATTGTATTATTTTTTTAACATAGGTTGGCAAATAATTTTGATTTTGCAGACCTCTGAGAAGGGCTTGGGGGACCCTCAGAGATTCCTAGGACCAAATTTTAAGAAACACTGATCTATATAACTAGTGGGGAATGCTGGGGAAACATAATCAATACAGTTTTCACACTCAATAATGTATAAGAAAGAAGATTAAAGAACAACAAATATACTAACAATCAGGTCATATTAGGTCAGCTTCATTCACATTTTCTATTAAAATGTATTTATTCCATTTTATAGCCACTCACATGTTGAAATAGTAAAATGTATCGAATGAATGAATGAATGAATGAATGATGAATGAATGAATAAGATTGTTTCCATATCTTTTATTGTATCTGTACTGACATTTAATCCATCCCCTTCAATTCCATCCAGATCACAATCAGATAAACCTAAGCTTAGTAGAACTTGAAGGAAATATCTGTGCTGGATTGATACAAATGGACAAACTGTATATTTAGGACAGAAAAATTGTCATTTATAATTTTTATTTTATTTATTTTTATATTCAGGTTTCAGGTTTCAAGGAAGTCTGTAGGTTAATTAGTACTTATTCTCATATGCCTTTTCTGTACTATGCTTAATTAATTTATATAATATTACTTCAAAGTGCTGCCTTTTTTCTTGTATCTATGTACACATCTGAGGTGTTTGCAAGCTATTTAAAGAAGTGTCTGGAATGGTATGGGGGGGTCACAGGTCAGTTTGTGCAACCATATGATCCTTTGCACTTGGACAAAAATGTGCATTTTATAGAAATTTTATGTATGCCATTACTGGAAAAGTAGTGTAAAACAAAAATGAGCATAGTTTTAAACAGTGACTTTCTAACTTCTCCAAAAAAAGAGAAACTAAGATCAGGAAATTGTATTTGGAAAATTGTAAAGATGACTGGTTGATAGGCGCTTATAGGTGATAGAACTTAGTAGCAAAAGAAACACTCTGTGAGCTACAGAGATGTGTCTTTTTATGTGATAGCCTCCTGTAAGGATTCCACAGCAGTTGACAGGATTTATTAGAAGAAAGGTGACTGTCCATATCACATATTTGTAACTAGTCTAAAGAAAATATGCCTGGCCAGGTATAGCAAGTAAATGGCTGAGATGCAGAAGAATTATGACAGTAAGCAGAAAGAATAAATTAGACTAAGTAAGCATAGTAAGAACAGAAGTGGCATTATTGATTTGAAACAAGTTTCTATTGATTTGAAACAATTGTAGGGTAACTGATACATTAATAAGATAAGAGATTTCCATTTTCTTAGAGCTAGCTCTGAAATGCAGCCACTGTATGCCTCAGTTGAGCTCAAACAAAAGGAGAACTTTTCATAAAATATACGATTCTGAGCACCTTAAAGAGAAAGCTCTGCTTATAATGTCATTTAGGGCAAAGCACAGAAAGGGAGGGAAACAGTCACCGTCTCTATAGTATAGACAGATTATTTAAAGCAGCCATCTCAATCTGGTGACTTTCATATGTCACAGGACTGCAACTCTCTTTTCCTGTTTTACCAACCAGCAGAACATGCACACAAGTGATTAAGGTATCAGGCTAGAAAGCAGAGGACCATGAGTTCTAGCCTTAGCTATGAAAGCCAACTGGGTGACTTGGAGTCAGACCCTCTCTCTCAACCCAATTCACCTCATAGGATTGTTGTGGAAAATATAGGACAAAGAAGGTGTGTTGAATATGTTTTCTACCTTGAGTTTGTTTGTAAAAATAATAAAGGTGGGATAAAAATAAATAAATAAAATCTTAACAAATAAAGGAGAAACTGTGAAAGAGAGAAAGATAAGGTAAGATAAGATAACCTTTATTGTCAATTTTATACTGTGGACACAATGGCACACATCAAAAATGAAATTTAGTTGCCCGCTCTCAAAGTGAAACACATACATGACACACACCTAAACATACTATGAACAACATATGTATAGACCCACATCCCTACATATACGTAGCAAATAAATATTAAATATTGTCCATCTTGAATATATAACGGAAGGAGGAAACTTGAATCTTCGCAAGGTTAATGCTGTATGGAATGAAACTCTGGCTGAATCTGGATGTTCTGCTTCGGATACCACGAAACCTCCTCCCAGAAGGTAACAAGGAAAACAGGTCGTGAAGAGGATGTGTAGTGTCCCAGATAATCTTACGGATCCTGCTCAAGCATTGCTTCTGTGCTATTCCTGGATGGGAGGGAGGGAACTGCCAATGATCTTTTCAGCCATTCTCACCACTCTCTGCACCGTCTTCCTGTCTGAAGCAGTGATGCCTCCAAACCAGACTTTGATGCTGTATGACAGGATGCTTTCGATTGTCCCCCTGTAGTTGACATATGGAACATCTAAGAACTTGGGTAGGGTTCCCTAGAAAGCTTATTGCCCAAATTCCTCCCAATTGTATTAAGACATTTGATTATCTGCTAACTGAAGTGGTCTTTGAAGTTTTCCAACCAGTAGCCCACTGGAACAATAGATAGTAAAAAAAAAAAAACCCCTAAGATGATAAAAATCAAGTTATTGCACTGCAAAAGTAGACTTTGAGTTTCAATTATCCTTTTGCTTATGCAAGCATTTGTCTATCTCCAAATCAAAGTGAGACTTCCTCACTTCCCCAAGCTGCTCTTAATTTTGACTCATGCTGATATTGCACAATTGTCAAACATTTTGCACATGTTAACTATACAATTGCTTCTTTATCCAGTGTGACTGCCTTTTTATTCAAAAATGAAATAAGGCAAACTAGCATGTCAGAGGGAAGCTACTGGGCCATGATAAGCACCTTCAGAAATAGAAATTTTATAGTTTTCCAGCTCCCAGTGTTTCAATATGCATTTTTACTGGAGTGACTGGTAAACCTGATGATTAGCAGTAGCCTTACATTTACTTTTCATTTATATGTTTAGGAGATACCTTTGCATTTTTTAAATACTGAAATATGGTTGTCCTCCCTCCCTCCAGACTATAACATCTTTCCAACAGAGAGGAGATGGGATGGATTGATCTTTTCTTCCATTTGTGCAACCACAATAAAAAAGGAGGTGTTCCTGTTGCTATTCCTTGCCAAACCATTGGGATATGAAGAGTAAAGTCTGGGATCTGTTCCAAGTTTTTCTTTTTTTCTTCTTTAGCAGCTATAAACCCATGAAATGAAACCTAGGTGAAACAAATCTGGTTGCACATTATACCAGAGTAAGTGAAGCACTTGGCTTTGCCTTGAAGCCCAACATATAAAGAATTTTTTTCTTCATATTAATTCTGTTTTGATTACGGGTTTCATGACCATGAATTAAGAACTGGGAATTCTTGATGTATTTCATAGTGAAACTTAGTAAACTTACACTGATGGTTTCCAGTTTATTGACTGTTTTCATATATGTAGATCTTTTTCTTCAAAATAGACAATTTTCAAAGTTGCATTTCCATTTGCTTTCTATATATTTCTTATACATTTATATTCTATACTCCACCCCAAAGGCCAATTGCACCTCACTGTGGTGGTGGTGGTGGGTAAATGGTATAAGCCTATTGCACTAGCCAACAAGGCTTTGGCCTTGAGAAATACCTGATGCCGTACTCTAGTTTTCCCTGCCAAAAAACATTATTAATTGACTCAAAGATGTGGAAAATATGGTACTGAGCAGTGAGTCCCCCTGGCTGGGAGATACCAATAAATGTACAGGGGAAGACCAAAGAGACCATCACAGTAGCAGGAGCATCCATGACACTGATGGGATAAATCCTAATGCCCCCCCCCCCAGCAGTTGACACAGCTCCTAGTGAAAACAGATTTCTTCACTGTTCAAAAATCTCCAAATTAGCAACATGGAATGTCAATGGCTTAAATCTAGGAGGGCTGAGCATTGGGGCAAACGAAATGAATAGACTCAGCATTGGTATACTAGCCATCAGTGAAGTTCATTGGATTGGCTGTGGCTTTTTCAACTCTGGTGGATCGGATTATTATTATTGCTGTGGCAATGATACCAACAGAAGAAGAGGAGTGGGTTTCATACTGCATAAAAAAGTGGGCAGAACTATAGAAAGTTTTCAAACAGTCAGTGATAGGATAATGGCAGGATGTTTCAATGAAAAACCACACAACATGACAATTCTGCAAGTTTATGCTCCCATTTTTGTTTCCATTGTGGACTCAGCAATAGAGAAAATCAAAGAATTCTGTGCTGAAATTCAGGAAACTCTGAAATAAACACCAAAGAAAGACATTATCTATATTATTGGAGATTTCAATGCAAAAGTTAGAGACATGGAAGAAACACAGATCACAGGGAAGTATGGCCTTGGTGAATGAAATAAGGTGAACGAAATGAGGCAGGAAAACATCTGTTTCAGTTTTGCCACAAACAACAGCTAAGCATAAATGAACACATGGTTTGAACAATCCAAGTGGTGAATATACACTTGGACTTCACCAAATGGAAAACATTGAAACCAAATTGACTACATATTATGCCAAAACAAATGGAAAAGTTCCATTCTTGTTATGGAAACATTCCCTGGTGCAGATTGTGAGTCAGACCATGAACTGTTAGCTGTCAAAGTAAAATTCAGATGCTGCAGTGTCCAAGAAGATTCCCCCAGTAAATGCAGTTGAAGTTAAGAAAAGATTTGATCTGCTCAATATTATATAAAGACAACCAGATGAGCAATGGCCAAAAGAATGCAAGAGGTCAATATATATCTCAATAACAAAGAAAGGTGATAAAAAAGACTATTCCAACCACCGAACCATAGCTTGATACCACACATGAGTAAAATTCTCTTGAAGATAACCCAACAACATTTGAATCCAACCACCAATGGAGAACTGCCCGATGTACAAGCAGAATTTCAGAAAGGAAGAGGAATGTGTGATAATATTGCCAATCTACATTGGATGATAGAAAAAGCAAGGGAATACTAAAAAGACTTCTACATGTGCTTCATTGACTATACAAAAGCCTTCAACCATATTGACCATGACAAGCTCTGGAACTGTCTCAAAGAACTGGGAATATCACCACACCTCATCCAGCAAATTCAATCATAGTACTCTGATCAGGCAGCCACTATAACAATGGAATATGGAGATCCAAAATGGTTCAAAATTGACAAAGGCACTTTGAAAGGTTGCATCCTGTCACTTATACTATTTGACATGTACACAGAAATAGTTATGAGAAATGCACAATTGGAGGAATCTACATTGAGGTTAAAATTGGTGGTAGGAATATCAGAGACCTCCAATATGTAGATGATACAACATTGCTTGCAGAAAGCAAAGATGATCTTGAATGGCTAATCCTGAGAGTCAAATATGAAAGTGAAAAATTTGGACTGCACCTTAACATCAAGAAAATAAAAATAATGACAACTGCAGAGAATACACAGGTCAGAGCTCAGATCAACAATGACACTATCAAAACAGTAAAGGAATTCATCTTCCTGGGTTCTAAAATCAACCAAAGTGGTGACTGCAGCCCTGAGATCAGAAAGCATAGAGAATTTAGAAGAACTGCAATGTCTGGCCTGAATAACATCTGGAAGAGTGAAGACATCAGCCTTACAACCAAATGCAGATTAGTTAATGCAATAATTTTTACAATTGCAACTTATAGTTACAAAACCTGAACTCTAAAAAGCTGAGATAAAATAAGAGAAGATAAGAGAAGGGTGGACATCTTTGAATTGTGGTGCTGGCGGCAACTATTATGCATCCCATGACTGCAAAAATGAAGAAGTTCTAGACCGAACCTCACCAAAAAATATTATTTAAAGCTAAGGTCGCCAAACAAAAGTCAATCATGCTGGGAGTGATCAGCAGAAAAAGGAGAAGGGGCTACACTAGTACCCACTGGCTGGACACTATAAAGGATGACACCGGGATAACCATGGCAGATCTGAAGGAGGCAGTGTGAGACAAAGGGCATGAAAAACACTTATCCATAAAGTGGCTGAGGGTCAGACAACTGTGGCTGACAACAACTATTCTATATTCTTCTTCTATATTCTTTTCTTCTTCAATTAGTTCAGAATAAAAATATATTGTTCTCCAACTCACTTCATCACAAAAATTCAGTGAGGTAGGTTAATTTAAGTTTGGCAACTCAATCAATCTCTGTCTATGTTACGGTTGAAGGCATTGACATTTTTTTGTCCCACTTCTCTAATAATCTATAATTTTTTTTAAAAAAATTGTTCCACATTATTTGCATTACAGGAGCATGATGACTCAGTGATTAAAGACATTGAGCTTGTCAGCTGGAAAGCTGCAGTCTGGGTTCAAAAACCGAGCACTGTTCAACAGGGTGAGCTCCTATTACTTGTTCCATCTCCTGCAAATCTAGTAGTTTGAAAGTATACAAATACAAGTAGATAAATAGGTACCACTTTGGTGGGAAGTTAACAGCATTCTGTACACCTCGACATATAGTCACATGGACCATGGAAATGTCTTCAGACAATGCTGGCTCCCTTGGCTAAGAAAAGGGAGATGAGCACTATACCCTAGAATCAGACACAACTGGACAAGGGAAACCCTTACCTTTACCTTTATATGCATTAAATTATTATATAATTTAAAATATTTTATAGGAAAATGTGTATTTATAGTTTAATTTTTCCTTGAAATAGTTATTTTAAAGTGGACGTTTAATACTTTTTTTTTTTGCCAAAATGTGCATTACATCTAAGAATTGGATATGATTGAATGGAACTAAAGATAAATAAATAAAAGCGATGCAAGTAGAAAAAATGAGGTTTCTATAGTGCTGTGGTACCTGCCATTTTGGATCATTTCACCTCCTATTGCAGATTTCTCTGGATTTATTATAAAGTATTTATTATTAACTGAATTTTTATTTTTTGAATTAATTTCAGCTTTCTTGAAATAGTTAGATTCAATATCTAATATAATATTCAATAGCTATTTATTGTAAAATTAAGCCGACCTGAGTATTCCTTCTTCCCAATAAATATGAAATACACATGATTTTCATATACTATAAATGCAGAAGTTAGTAGAACTGGTCTATATACAGAAATATAAGACACTTCGATATTGCTAAAAGTATTTCATTCTCCCATAAAACTAATTTCTTTCTTTCTTTTCAGTGACAATACACTTTTTCAGAGGAACATGAAAAGTCTGAATTCAGATTTTTCCAGCCTCCTAAACTAGTGATTGGCACTGTCAAATCTGCCTCTGTCAAACTAACTGTATTAACCATCTGTTAGAATTTATGTATAAAGATTTAATCCACACCATAGATGTTGCCAGGTGCTGGCAAGGCCTAATCCAGGACATCTTCTCCAAGTCACTTGGCCTCTCCAGATGGAAGCCTGAATTTATGTACAGAATGGTCAGTTCTTGGTCTCTAGTTTTAGTCATAGATAGTTCGACTTTGTGTCAAACATAAAGTTTGCATTATTATAAATATTTTTAAAAATCTAAAAGTTGAAATGAACTTTGTGTTTATATTTGACAAACTAAAATAGACTCCTTTTGAGGAAAAAAGAGAATGCCAGGAAAAATGTGTAACATATTTTCTCTTGGTAAAAAATGCAAAAAGATTAAAAGTACTTTTGAGACATATGTATACCCTTCTGTTGACTGACAGCTGTAATGGCAATACAACCTCATGAGGTAACTTCTTTTATTCCTCCTAAGGAACAGAAAGATAAGGAACATGCAGACCACAGTATATGCAAATTGCGTAGCATAATATACATATACAAGGACATGCACACAGAATTCTTGTCCAGGAAATCATCACTTTTGTTTTAGGTTCTGCTGCTACTATAGGAGGTATGATGTTAGAAATGAATCTCTAATATACCACCTTTTCAATCTGATATGGTTTAAAACCCTAAAAATTAGATTGGATTTGGGAATGGATGGGGCTTTCCTTCCCTTTATAGAGATTTTCTTGTCTCTTTGTTTTTAACATCTGAAATTTGTATTGTGCTTTCAAGAAGTGCCAATACTCTGAAAAGTAGAAATTTCTATTATGGCCCTTCCTGGGGCCCCCATGCATCTGTGTGATGTTGCCTGATAATTTGGCTATTCCAAGCAGCACAGAAATGGAGACTGTACTCTTCATAGATCCTGATACGATCATTTTTCTTTTAATAGTAAGAGTGAGACCACATTTTTGGGGTCACCTCAGAAAACTTAGGTAGTAAATACCAATCACATTTGCCCACACTATGGATCAGTATAGAGAAGGAATGGAAAGCTAACTGGATTCATTCTCACTAGTGCCCCATTTCAATCAATCAGGGATATATGAATTTATAAATATAATTTATAATTTAAATTATAAATATAATTTACTCCCTCTAAGAATTTCAGGGAGAATGTGTTTTCATTTTTAAGCATGAAGAGAAGGGGAAGAAAAGGCGCTCAGCATTCAAGGATTCAAATATTTTAACGTTTGAATTGAGAAAGCCAAAGTGAATAATATAAGATTTATTCCTGAGAGGAGAGGAAGAAGGCAAAAGTGCTTGGAGTGCATTTTAGTTAAATGAACTGTTGGAGAGCTTCAAGTGCAGAGAATAGGAACCATCTCATATCTTTTAGCACTCTCTGGGCTATATTTATTGTAACTAGTGATTTGAGAAGACTAAACAAAAAATACACCCATGGACTGAGCCCTGGAAGGGGTAATTCATCTAGAGTTCCAATAAGCAGATTAGCATGAAGCTGTTGCACAGAAAACTTTAGCTGTGAGGAGAAGTGATAGCTAAAATCAAAACACAAAGCAGGACTTTCTTATAAGAAAGAAAAAAGAGCAGTGGTGGAGTTAAACCTGTGTTTGATGAATGAAGGGAGGGTTGTTTTTGCAATCTACCTACTATTACTAAGAACAGTATTGGGCAAAGATATGTGTTTTTTCACTTATATATATATATATTCCTTTGGGGCTTAGTAGCATGTTTGGAGGGCCGCAATGAAAATCTCAAGCATAGCTTTTGCTTGTAGAAACATAGAAGAATGACTTAAAAATTGGGGACAATAAAAAACATTTCTATGTACAGATTATTATGCTTTTCTGAACTCAGAAAAATAGAAAGATAGGACTAAGATAGGACTATAAACATTGGGATGTGCATGTCATTCATGTGCATGTCAAGTGTGCAACTGTCATTCAATGAAGTAGTGCTGAAGAAGCAAAGTTCCAGAAAATATTAAAACTTCAATCCTTAGCATTTGCACAATCCAAACCAAGGAAAGCCTTACAGTTTAACTGAGCAGGTAAAACAGTGAGCAATTGGCTTACATTACATTTGGCTAAAATATAGTTAGCAGTGTGATGCTCATGAATGCCAGAGAGTCTAGGATGCTTCTAGATAAGCCCTGCAGAATCTCAAAATTAAATTAAAATTAATTATAATAAGCATAAGGTAATATTTTATTAGTTTTTGGCACCTGCACCTTAATAAGTGATTGCACCATGATCCCTCTGCATGAAGATATTATCCTCAGCCTTGAATTAGAGCTTTTTCATCAGCATGGCACAAGCATTTATAGAAACAGAATAGAACATGAACAGAGCCCAAAAATTAAATAGAGACACATGCAGTATTTCTGAGATGAAACAAACAAAAATATTTATTGCTTCTGTGGGGAACTCAAGAGTTTAACAAGAAAGGACTGACCACTTCCCCTTAGGATTGTTCTGCCATCTAATTGCTACAGATAACTTTTCTACTCATGCAGAGAAAACGTATTTAACTTACTGTTGATCTCTTTTCCTTTGAAAAGAGAGAGAAGTGGGGTTGGGGAATGTTATTTAATAGAAAAGTATTAAGTACTTAAATGCTAATTTTCCTATGCTAATTCTTCAAGCACATTTGGAGTCCCCATAGCTGTAGGAAAACTTTAAGAAGACAGGTGCTGTATATGATGTAGATTTTACTTCATCTATGGCTTGTCCAAAGCAAAATATATTCTCACTGTACTTAAGTGAAAATTTAGAAAGCTTGTAATGTAATACAACTTCTTAACTGAGGTGTTAATATGATGTAATGAAACCTTGTTTCATGTTGTTTTGCACTTGCTGGTTTCCATTCAAACAGATAAAAACAAATGATTATGGAAAAAACCAGAAAAGAATTTATGGGTACAATGATGATGCAAATATTAAAGGTCTCTATGTGTCAGTGATACTTGTTAAGTACAGCCAGGTCACATGCTTCACACGTTGGTTTAACGTTTTTCTTTGTTTCTTTTTTCCTTCTAGAAATAGATTGAATGGTGAACAGACAAACCCACAGTTGCCAGTTTGTAAACTGTTGTGGTTTCTGACAAGGCCTTCAGACTCACACAGAAGTCTACCAGATAATAAAGTCAAACTATTTCAGTTCCTGTGTGTGTCCATCTGCTCTTCTGTTTGATTCTGGTTATCACACACAAAGTGCAACAGTGGTTAACACTTAAAAATGAGGGGGAGGGGAATTTACAGTTCTTACTGATGGTCTCTTTGTGATTAATGTCATTACTTCCTCATAATTTAGATTAGAAGACAGTACACTTGGGACATTTGTGAGAATGTATGGGGATTCTAATCTGGTTAAAACTAGTAAATGTCTCCATTCACTTTTACATCTTACTAGTTGCAAAAGGATTCAAATGGATTGATTCCATTTGAATCATTGGCTATGAATTCCTCAAAGTCAAAAATAGTATCGAAAACACCTGATATTTGTAAGATAGAATATTTACTTTATTGCATGAAATAAAATAAACATCCAAATTATTTCTTTAGAATACAAGTATCCATCTGTTGGTGAGTAGAAATGTGGAATTTGAAAATTAGATACATACCTTTTTTCAAAATGACATGAGGAAGTTTGCCAATTCAGAAAATGGCTATTAGGGTGCACATGGCTACTTTTATCAGAAGACAAGGATGCTCACACATCTGTGTGGCCTATCTGGAATTAAAGGATATTCTTGGAAATGTAAATGAAGGGGGGATTGCTATTTAATGCTACTATCCATTTGTTAAAATTAAAAAAAATATTATAATATATTAATTAACAGAAAAGAATATATATATACAATAATATTAACAATAAACTATGATCTCAAAATAAATAATCATTGTACTGCTTTTTAAAAAAAAAAAGAAAATTGTGAAAGAAAGAAAGAAGAAAGAAAGAAAGAAAGAAAGAAAGAAAGAAAGAAAAAAAGAAAGAAAGAAAGAAAGAAGAGCACAAAATTATTTTAAAACATTTCCTTGCTTTGTCATTTCCCTTGTCAAATATATAAATAAAATAGAATAGAATATAATAAAAAAGGCAAATATTGACAATATATACCCATTCTTTTGCTGCAAATTAGGTGAAAATCTTCCAATGTTGTATGCTAAATCCTAAATATGTATTCTCTTGATAGAGTCCAAATATCACCAATATAGACAAAAAGAAATTAGGCATTCTCTTATTGAACCACAGTAATATATTATCAATTCATTGATTTCAAAACTTGGATATAGAAGGGTGAATGCAAACCAGATAGTGAATGTGCCATCTACAAGACAATTGCAATCTATAATTACTAAATATTATCTGAAATATCACACACACACACACACACACACACACACACACACACATACAGAGAGCAATAATTTAATATTTAAAGCAATGTTCCATTGGTTTATCAAGATACAAAATTGAAGCTTGTTATTCCACAGGTCACATAAATAACTAATACA
This sequence comes from Protobothrops mucrosquamatus, assembly GCF_001527695.2. Taxonomy (NCBI): domain Eukaryota; kingdom Metazoa; phylum Chordata; class Lepidosauria; order Squamata; family Viperidae; genus Protobothrops; species Protobothrops mucrosquamatus. The sequence goes on from NW_015386352.1 coordinate 523,349, forward strand.
AATTTCTTCAGCTTTTTTCAACTTCAAATAAAAAAATGGATTACTGGTTTAGGAACAATGCTTCACTCCTCAATAATCTCCAATCACTATTTAACTTTAGAAATAGTAACAATATCTATGCCAAACAGACTTAATTAGAAATGTTTAGGAAAAATAAACTATTAAGTAATAAACTAATAAACTTCTCCAGGATGAATCAAACTTGTTTGTTTGTTATTATTACTGCAGTAGTTTTAAAAACAGCTTCTTCAGAAGAGAGTTGATTCAAAGTAATAAAACTGTGAGAGGCCCAGGCTATCCTCTCAAATGGATCTATTAAAAGAGCCTTAT
>NW_015386352.1:524799-540674 GCF_001527695.2 Protobothrops mucrosquamatus
TGGTTGTTTCAGCGGGCAGGACTGGCCTAGGGGCATTTTAAATTGGTTTTAACTAAATTTTATTAGAAGCGGCCTATTTAAATATTTATTTTTAATCATTTTCTTAAATTTTGTATTGTATTGTATAAATTGTTTTTAAACTGGCTGTAAGCCGCCCTGAGTCCTCCGGGAGAAGGGCGGGGTATAAATATAATAAAATTCAAAATTCAAATTCAAATTCAATGTGATCTGAGAAGTACATACTGATGCTGATATTGTTCCTCAGGCTAAATATCCCTGCAGTCATCAAGTGGGAAAAAATATTTTTCATAGAATACATGTTTTCCTACTTACCAATTTTTAGATGGTAGAATAATAATTTGCCCCATGTATCTCTACAACAGAAGAAATCAAGTTATACAAAAGCAAGCAGAGTAGAAAACCGTTCTTCTCAAGATGAGTATGAATATAGAACCCAGAATTAAAATATATGGACTTGTTGTTTCTAAATGAGCCACAGTTTTCAACTTCTAGTCTGGTAATCTGTGGGAAATGCCTCTGTAGGAAAGAAAAAAATGTATTAGGAATCCATTTATACTTTGGCATATTTGGTATTCCGAGTTATTTGTTCCAAGAAGAATGATGCCACAAACCTTTTGTCTTGATCAAAATATTTGAAATGTGGAGACAGAGTCCCTAAGGAGAAATTCTTCTCTTGGATTTTCCTAAGTAATGAAGCAATTTATTTGTAGTCTTCTTATGGTTAGCATCATAAAAGGGGCAGGAAAAAGTATTTCTTACTACCAAGCTGGACTTACTCAGAGTCAAACTAGCATACCTGCATTCGTTGTGAATGTCCCAACTTCCCATTTGCCACCATCACTTTACTCATTCCAACCTATTTGTGGTTATTCAAAAATATTTCATATTCTACCCAACTGTTTATATGGCTGTTTCTCCTTTCCTCTGTTTTTTACTTAAGAAGACAAAAACCATGAAACTGAACAAGATTCCATTTATTTGAAGGGAAAACTTATGCAAGTAACCTTTATTGTTGCTATGACTGAACTTTACACTTAATCTTTCCTTCTTTCAATCTACTTCTGTGTACACCTGTGCCTTTTTTTCTAAACAAAAAACTGAAAAGTAATTGATCTCTATTTCTCATCTTTTGAAACATTTCTACAGATTTAACTACCACTAGCAAATAATCCATGTGACAAATGCAATTTGCATATTCAAAAAATTATCAGCTCAATATGGTGAGTCCCATCACTATGGAAGAACACTTAATGCAGCTTTTAAAACATCTATCTCTAAAATTATGGATAAGCACTTCAGCTCATCAGCAGTACAAAATATCTTAGTGTGTTTTCACCGACTGCAGATAAGCAAGCAACTGAGTGAAAAACAACACTGAACTCATTGGCTCAAGGTATATATGTATATACATGAGTTCTCAAATGCCTACTAGTGCAAAATAATTCAGGGAGTGAAATACTCATCTGATTTTGCATAAGCTGATATTAATCTCATGCTTATTTAAACAAAGCAAGGTCTGTTTAGAAAGTTAGTCTAGCACTACTGATTGGCTTCTCAGTGGCTGAATTTTACTTTCTAACCTGCTACAAAGAGAATATCCTAAAGCCTATGGCTGCAGTCCTGTGTACATGAGTAAAAGTTCCATAGAATAGAGACTTATACAAATATACAGAATAGACTTTCATGGCTTGGAATAAATTTCAGAAACTGGTTTTCTTTAATTTAATGGTGTGTGCTTCTTAGTAATATAAAGTTTATCACATTTTATCACAAATCATAGTTTAGACCAGCCTTCACCAAATCTTAGATCAAGTCCCAGAATTCTCACTAATGTCTGAAAATTCTGGAACTTGAAAGTTCATGTATTTGGATGGTATCAAGGTTGAGGAAGGCTGTTAGAACTATTAATCTAATCATTCTAATAGTTCTATTTGTGGGGGTAGAGGAACTGGAGAAATATCCTTGGTGAACCTTACTCTTAAGTGAATACTTATCACTGTTGGCAATCTACTGGTTTCTGTACCTGGTATCAGCTAGCAATAAGAGATAGCTGGTCACCTAATAAATTGAAATAAGGAAATTGAGAAGACAGTTAAAACCCATAAAGACAGCAAGGAAGAGGAGCAAGCTCAAAACCTCATGTTACATTAACTCACCTTATCAGGTTCACAATGATACAAACTCTTGAAACCCTCTCTGGAAAGAAGCAGAAATCTAATTTTGAATACTATTTTTTTTTTACATAAGCTGCCAAAGGTGATGAAAGTCAAAGTAAGAATTGCATGGCTCATATTGGCTGTACATGGTACAGAATACTGTGGTCAAATAACATTTTCCCCCCTCTGAGAGAAACTACAAAAGGTTTGCAAGATTCATTTTGCCAAAGAGAAGGGAGAATTGACTAACATTACACCATGGTAGACAATTTTTGCCAGGATTGTAGCTTTTATGAGAAATAGAAGTATGAAGTCTGGGACAATGAAGGAAAAATAATTGTTTTGTTTTTGTTTAATTAAAATTCAAAGAAAAGCACCCCCTTTCCCCTTTTCCCCCTTTAAACTTTCTTAACTTTGAAAGGAAACTCTTGAATCTTGCCCCTTTCCATGTGCTCTAGAAAAATGAAAGCTGATCACCATGTGTACTTAAGCTTTCTATATCCACATCAAAGTAAAATATAGGTAGTCTAGAGGGATTACAGTGAGAATATTCATACTTGTTGTCTATATCTAAATTAAGCCTATTTTTTGGGATTATGGCATTTACAAATAACTATTTACTACCCTACCTACAAGAGAACTATAGTTCTCTTTTTATTGTTTAAGGGTTTCAGAACTATCTCAGAATTTTGTTTTTTGTTTTTTCATGGCCTGAATATGCCCCTTTGGGGACCCAAGAAAAGATTTGCTGGAAACTTCAGCTGGAGCTAGATAAATGCATACAAATAAATACCGTTTCTCCATGTTTTATTGGAAACATTTCTTAATCATGTCACTTTTAGATTAATTGTTAGGGATTATCAAAGAGACAGCAGGTGGTGGAGATGATTTAGAAACTGCAAAATTGATGTTATCTTGGTGATTGACATCCTATTAGTACAGCATACATTTCCTGTTTGTCAGGAATGTAATATCTGAACATTTTGTGATAATATCTAACAATATTTTGGAAAGAAGAAGCTATTGGCTGGCAACGGTTTAACAAGATGAAAGTCTTTTGTTCTCTTGCAAGACATCCAGAAATCATGTATGCAGATTCCAAATTTCCTGCCAGTAAAGCAGCTGTTGTTGCCTGTTACTACCATTCTCTTGAACTGATAATCATTTCTCAGTGTCCTGGTATTGTGTTGGCCATACAAACAACACAAAGTCAAAAATGACCTGGAAGGAAACTAATCAGAATATTTATTTTAAAAAAATCACTTGTCAGTTTGTGGGGAACATTTGTATGCTCATTTAAGATTGATTCCTTTTCTTTTTGGCCAGGCAATTCCATCTGTTCTGATTTGGGTTCTTCAAATCATTCTTTGTGATATGGTGATACTTCAATAATGCTAAATCCAAAGTCATTTTTTAGACAAGGGATGGATGTTCCTAATTCCACTTTTACTTTGAATTAGTATATTGGACACCAAATTATTTTTCTAAAGGGATACGATCTGTTGTATAATGTCTGAAAGTGATTGTTATTGCAATTATTTTTTTAGAATTCTCATTTTCACTGTTTTTAAACTACTATGTTTAATATGCCTAAGACTACCATCTCAAAGATTGCTTGGAATAGTCCTTATATGGTTACTAAAGGATCAGTTTAGTTGGCTGAAATATTAGTGTATCCAAGAAGTTTTGTTGGACTAACAGTATCTTCACACGCTCATTAGTTGCCTATTTATATCTATAATATGTGCACACGCTGTTGTGTATGTGTGCAATAACATTGGATGGAAGCCATAAGAGTGTTTTCTAAAAATCACAAAAATCTTCCCATAAAAGGGAGTTAGAGTTGGAATCCATACTGTATAATTTTCAAATGAATTTATTTATAAATCCATTCTATTTTTACATTAAACTACATTTTTAAAAAAGTTCCTTATAGTCATTTGCATTTAAATATTATTTGAATGCATTTTTTCAGCTGATTGTACTAGATTCTGATTTTTATATTTGTCTGGGAACTGTCGACCCTGCTATCATACTTTGAAATGCCAACCAAACAGTATCTAATAGAACCTAGAGGAAGGTTGAGTTAAGAGTTCTGTGTATGGCAACATTCAAGCAAACTTAAGACTTCTCTGATTCCAAATACCAAAATTAGACCAACCTAGGATTTCTTTAGTCACTGGCTGCAGGTCTGCTAGATCAAACTTCTGTAATTCCTATTTCAGAATTGTTGTCTATCAACCATAATTTCCTTTGCATGCTTACTTGTAAATGATCTATAAATTGAAAACATGTTTCGTATTATTTTATTTATAATCAGGTTAAAACAATGTTACATTAGACAGCCTTGACCTAAAAAACCTCCCCATCACAAGCATCTCACTGATTACTCATATCTGACTTATCACAAGACCCTTACTTGACACACCTGCACCTGAAGCCCTTATAAACAGAACAACACTGACACTGACATCCTTTAAACTCTGCTGAAGCTGTTACCTAGCCTGATAACAAAATGTTCAGAAACCAACCCACAAGCTCAGAGAACGAACCTTCACCTCATAAGTATTCACTGTTCAACTTTTTGTCTCTTGTTGACTGAACATGCTTGATAATGTATCTGCTGATCACATCACTTCAGAGAGTGGAAAATCAGTTGAAAGTAAAGCAGTAGGTTTTTGGCACCAAGATTTTTTTTTTTTTAAAAAAAATAAATATATTGAATGTTAACGTGACCATAAAAACCCAAAATGTAAACTAAAAAATACTGTTACACAGGAAGAGTTAACATGTATAAAGCATTTCCTTTCAAAGTTACCACAAGTACAGTTACTCAGGGCTCAGTTTTACTGTACATCAATGCTTCTCCTTTCCCTTCTTTTGGAGAGAAGATCTGTCATTTATTGGGATCACACTGAAATGTAGGTCATACATTTTGAATGTAAAAAGCCTCTCATCTGCAATTAATAATTCAGGCAGGCAGTGAGATGAACGAGGTCTACCTTAAATTTGGGAAAGCTCTGCTAATCAAAGGACTCGATATTAGGCGAGATATGAAGTCGACAGCTTTTGGGTGGCTGAAGACCGGACAAAACATTTTGAGTGGAGGCTAGTAACACAACACTGGAGAGATGATACAAAGTAGGCAAGATCAGGGCTTTTTTTGTCATAGAACACCCAGAACGAAGTTCCGGCACCTTTTTTGGATGGAACCTTGTAGGGTAGGCAAGGCGGGTTGTATGACGTGTGTGAGTTCCGGCAACTTTTTTTTTTTTTTTTTTTTTTTTTTTTACAAAAAAAGCATTGGGCAAGATAGTATCACACATATGAATGGCATTAGAATTTCAATTTTTCCAAGTTAGGAGAGAATCTTTTAATTACAAATAAAAACCTATTTTAAGCCTACTTTTAGGAACTGCATTAAACTTACTTAGGAATTGTTGACCATGATCCATTTAATTAATTATGACTGTTGCTGATTGCAGAAACAATCCATGTAGTTTTCTTGGCAACACTTTCAGAAGTGGATTGTCAGTATTTTCTTCCTTGAGATGAAGGTGAATGACTGGGCCAAAATCATCCAAAAGGTTTCATGTCTAAAACAGGACTAGAATTCCCAGTTTCACTGCTTCTAATCCATTGCTTTTAACCCCTACACCAACCTGGCTATTAGGCTTATATTTTTCATCCATTTCCATGCCCAAGTGATAGGAAACCACAATGCCAACTTTTAATAAAAAAAATAGTATAGGGAATTACAGGATGGTGACATGCAGTTTTAGGATTACCATTCTCAGGTTAGGCATTCATGTAGTCTAATATGATCTAAGGAGGTTTCATGAGTTTTTATGACAAGGACTGACCTAGGACTTCATAAAACAGACAATCAAGTGATAAACTGTCCCTAAGTTATTTATATTCTATGGGAATATTCATTTCTATCTAGCTTCAAGATTTATAGCCACATCTTGTTCTCAACCTTCATTACCATTATTTGTATAAGCATTGTGCTTAAAAAGAAACATTAAATATTCATCCTTTTAATGGTTGTAGTAAATTGTCAGACTTTTAAGCACCAAGCTCTTTTTCACGAACACAAATATTTGCTTATAAACTGCAGGCTTGATACTTGCTTTAGTGTATTAGAGGCCCCTTAATTTGGCCAGAACAAAGTAGAAGGCCTTAAAATGGGAATGAATTATATTTATATTCATCTTATGGCTCCAATAATATACAGGAAGTAACACAGTGAATATTTTACTTGAAAGGGATAAGCCATTCTTAATGGACAAAAAAGTTTTGTATGATCCTTCCAGCTTTGTATTTATTAGCAGAAATCCTCATCTATTCATCTGTTTTTAGTCAATACTAATCACCATTTTTCTCTTCCTTTTTAAAAATAGTATATGGCATTGTTAGAGTTTTGGTAAACTGGATTCCCCATTCTGGAATTATTTGTCTTTTCATCAATATTAGCTGTCAGATTTCCTATGCATCACTTTGTTTAGCAATCTAGCAAACCTCAAATAAACAGGGTTTCAAAATTAACCAGTATTTCTTGGCTGAATCCTCTATGTATCTCCTCAGACTTAATTCACATTCAGTTCAACAGGACCTTCACTCTAAGATATATATTTGTGATTTAAATTCTTGGTGCTTTCTTCTCTAATTTCTTTTAGCTATCCATATACCAGGTGTTTTGTATGCCTTGTGCACATATGTGCCTAGATTTTTTTTTTCTATGAGCTGTCAAATATAATAGCACCTACTTCTGTGATTTTCACAGTGATCTCCAAAGCATTCACTCAGTTTACAGTATCTCTACCTAAACAATATGGAGATAGCCTAAAAAAGTAAGCCACTTTCAAAGAAGAATTTATGAACCATATTTTCCTTCTTTTGAAGCCAAAGACAAATATCCCACTGAGTTCACTGAAAGCCACATTGGCTGAAGTTGTTACTTTGCCCTATATATCTTTTTTACAGGCACATATGGATTTTCAGTATATATCTCTCTCTCTGTGTATGTGTGTGTGTGTGTGTGTGTGTGTGTCAGGAAAGGGGTTTAAAGAGGATACTGTTTTTAAAAATGTTTTAATGTTTTTACAAAGTTTCTTAAAAAGCTAGATGGCATAATTTAAACATTATGATTATTTTATTTTAAAAAGTCACATTGGATAATTTGTAAGTTAGATTTGACTTTGTATGCTTTTGTTTGAGTTGCTTTAATGTTAATATTAGAAATCATGCAATCATGACAAAAAAAATCCTTGCTACGGTATAAATTGCTTTTGTTTTCTAGGGTTGGTTTTCAGGTGAAAAATTATAATAAGAATTTAGTTTGAATTAATTGTCTTATAATCATTTTTTTACTTACAGATATAGTAATGCCTATATGTTTTTAACTATTATATGATAGTTCGTTTATGGAGGGAATTTTCGCTATGATGCCAGTTTGTTGCCTCCTGGTGATTGCATACCAATAGAATTTATACCTTGAGAGGAAGCAGTGCCCTTCCTTATCTCCCTCCCTCCTTCTTCTGTAAAATACAGAGTCAGCATTAAAAAGACAATTAGGGTCCTGACACTTCTATTTCAAAGCTGCTATTTTGTATCCCAAAAATGCATTTTCACAACATGAATGATACCTGCATTTTCCTAAGAGTTATCCTGCATTTCTATCATTAGTAAAGGAAATCTTCTATTAGGATCTCCGATTAATACATATGCTCACAATGTACTTTGGGGCTTTGCTTTTTGGCTTCTCTGGGTGCAGGAAAGCCATTGTAATCTGGTAGCTTTGGAAATTGAAATTATTATTTGGATTCTCTACAGTAGTTGCCATTTATTGAGTTCATATTCTATCATAGTCTTGAGTCAAAGAAAGTAAATTCAGGAACTAGATGCTAGTCCAGACAGAATATTGCTAGATAGTAGTGAACAACTCTGAGGCAAAGTTGTTGTCATCAAACATGATGAAAATCATAGATAAGACCAATGCTTTTACTAGCATAAAGATTTCATATTTACTCAATCAAATGGTTATATCATGTCATTAGCCTGTTTGCAAGAAGATTTTCCATTGATATGAGAACATTGTGCATCAGTGGGCCAGTATATTTAATAGTACATATAGATTATAAAAAAAACTTACTAACAATAAAAAGCTATATTTTGTAGGCGCATTAAGGATAGCAGTAACTCAAAAAATGTTTTATTGTTGTAATTTGACTCTTTTGAGCTGACTTGGGAAAATTTGATCTGAAATAATGGTATATGAGAGGTGAAAAAAGAAAAGAAAAAAAAGATCAGGACAAAAATAATTTGAAATGCTTTGTTATACTCCTGACATCTTGTTGATCTTTCTGCTACCAGCACTAGTACATGCTCATCAGCAATGTATGAATATCAGTTTCATCATCAGCTATTTTCATTGCCCACAGGACCAAAGTATCCAGTCTGAAATGAAGAATGAATCCTTATCTTATAACTGTCCAAAAATTTAATAGCATTTGATTATTATCTTCCATCATGAAATATATAGATGTTTATATTGAAAAACATGCAGAAATTTATAGAAATTTAGAACATCTAAGAAATTGTTATGGATCAAGTATATAACAGTTTTAGAATATAGTTATAATGCAATTAAGAGCTGCTCGGATCAATGTCCTCTTTTAATTAGTGGAATTTTTAAAATAATCAACATAGGTAAAATGTATGAAAGTTCATTGTTTGAAATAGAAACTGATTCATCCTAAGTGATTATGGCTTGTTCAAGAGTTTGTGTGGAGCATAAATCTGTAAGCAAATCTCCCTTATTTCTGTCAGATATTTGAGTTCTTAGCCCATGTTTTTGTCAATTTATCCATATTTTCAACAGAATGGGGAAAGCCTGGAAAACATTCTTGCTCCAAATGTGCAGCCTTGATAGAACACCATGGAAATCAGACTGGAAAAGGAATGGTTATGTTAAAACTGTTTACACTTAGTTTAATTAAGTGGTTGTATTCATACAAAGTTTGTTGTTGCAGTAACAAGTTACCTTATGACTTTAGGCTCAAAAAAATTTGAATGAAACTGTTGTACTTGTTCATATTACCTAGTAGGAATAAATAATGCTGTAAATTAACAGAGAACATGAAGGTTTTATGAAAACTTGGACAAAAGTGCTCTTTAAACTCAATGGTTCACTATCTGTTTGGCCAGGTTGAAGTATCAAAACCAGAAACAGAATCAGAAGGGGAGAAAATGATGTTAACTGAAGCCCTGATGGATTGTATATAAAACTAAAAAGGTGCCATTATGAATGCAGGCATTAATTCAATATTCAAAACAGTATATTTGTATATTGCATGTATTGATATGCCTTCTTCCTTGTGCAGAGGAAGTCTCAGTTCTTTCATTTTACACAGAACTTCTGCTTAGATAGTTTCTTGTCATCTTGTGGATATCAGTATGATAAATATGCTCAAAGGAGAAGACAAGGAATTTATTTTCAAGATCATGCGAAGTATTAGTACCGCTTTATAAAACCCTAGTGAGACCACACCTGGAATACTGAAACCAATTTTGGTTACCATACTACAAAAAAGATGTTGAGACATTGGAAAAAGTTCAGAGAAGAGCAACTAAGATGATCAAAGGTCTGGAGACTAAAACGACTAAAACATATGAAGAACAGCTGCAGGACTTGGGTTTGGCTAGTCTAAAGAAAAGAAGAAATAGGGGTGACATGATAGCAGTATTCCAGTATTTGAGGGGCTGCCACAAAGAAGAGGGGGTCAAATTATTCTCCAAAGCACCAGAGGGCATGACAAGAAACAATGGTTGGAAACTGATCAAAGACAGAAGCAACCTGGAATTAAGGAGACAATTAACCAGTGGAACAGCTTGCCTTCAGAAATCATGGGCGCTCCATCAGTTCAGGTTTTTAAGAAGAGATTGGACAGTCACTTGTCTAAGATGGTATAGGTTCTCCTGCTTGAGCGGGGGGCTAGACTAGAAGACCTCCAAGCTTCCAGCCTGTTCTATAGACTTTCAGCTCTATTCTATTCTATTCTTCCTGATTTACACAGCATATAATGTGAGCCCCATCTGTAGATGTGCTCCCCCAAATTCTTGGGTGAACCCTTCCAGAGACTTTCTAAAATTCTAATTTGAATGAGTCAGAAGATGAAAATCATTAAATCAAATTTAGTGTTAATCTTACCCCTGCCCTTTTTTTCTCCTAGTCTTGCTATTAGGGGAGTGTGGTATTTGTATTTGTGTACTTTGATTTTACAGAAAGGGCTTATCCTCAAAGAGTTTGTGAGCCTCAGTTTAAAATGTTTTTGAAATGTAATTATGATCCTGCCCATTGTTTATAAAGCATTTTTCAGCCTGCTAAAAAGAGTTAGGCTGCTGCTCCAGGAATTAAAACTTAATCCAGGAATTAAAACATTTGCACAGAAATGTTTCGTTCATAATTCCTGATATATAAAGCCCAGCCTTCAATTCAGTTAACTATTTCTAGAGTTCAGATTAATTTTCTTGCCTTTAATTCTGGAAGGGAATGGAAATCTTTAATTTATGAAAAAAATATTGGCATCTCATACATGAGAATATATTACTTTTTTCCTTATGCCCAAATAAAGTGGTTTAAAAGTCTGGGTCTGAAACCATTTAATAACCAAATAGATAACCCTGGTGCAAATCTGCTCCTGCAAGCTAAGTGATACGCTGCTACTGCTCTTTCTTACATTGCAACTGCTACCTCTGCTTCTGGTGACACAACATTATGGAGCTGAAGAAACAGAGTGTATGTCAAAACCAGTTAGATAAGGAATGATTCATATGATCATGACGCACAGATTTAAAAAAAAAATCCCTACACGTGGCATGTTCTCAAGGTGAGCAAGAATTCATAAACATATCAATATTTCAAATTAATGGAGAACATTCATCCATGCTTGTAACATTTCGTTTGTTACATTACTGGATAAGTTCATGCATCACTGCAAAACAGAAGAGGCTCCAAAATGCAAGTTTCCACTCTTGCAAAAATCAATCTTATCCTTATTCCTCTGAGCAGGACCTGATTTAAATTGTGTGTCACTGTTCTCCTTGTCTACCACTACTAGCCTCTCTGACAGGCTGCCTTTCTGTAGGGAAAAGGCTTTACTATTAAAAACAGAAACAAATGCAGTTGGAAGAGGGCTGCCCTTATTTTCAGGAAAATAGAAGACATAACAAGGAAGAAGAAGTTGGAGCTAAAGATTAATTTAAAAAAAAAGAAAAGAAAAGAAAAAAATCTAATTTATCATTAGGATAAAAGTAGTGTTGAAATAACATCCCTAGGTATAGTTTCTGCAATTCATATTTGAAGAAAACACATCCTGCACTTATTAAAGTCATTATCCTTTACAATCAGCTAATAAGTGTTAAAAAATGGAGCAAATTATCTAAAATGCAGTGAGTGTAGTAAAGAAAATTGGAGATGATATGGTAAACAAGGAAATAAAATTTTCTGGAAACTTATCAGATATGTCTGATAGAATTAATAATTTATATATATATATAACAAATTAATAAATATCAGTTTTCTTTTCATTCTGTCACTGTGAATAACCAAGGCTGGGAATCACTAGCTGTAATTGTTTTGTTTTTTTTATCAAAATGATATCAAAAGGAAAATATAGATAATTTTCCTATTACTCCAAAACTGATTCTGAGAATGTTCTCTGAAGAAATCCTTTTAAGGGTCCAGTTCAGCAGAGCCTGTCTAACCACTTTGACTTGCAGCATGCCTTTATCACAGAATCAGAGACATTTCAGAAGCTTTCCTCAGGGATACATTTTCTCCACTAAGAAAAATCTGCCTCCAGGCTAAGTTTTGAATGAACCTAAGGACAAAGTACTATATTAGCCTTGGCTGTGCTAAGTGCTGTCCATGGATCAAAATGTTATCACATGAAACCATCACATCCTCCTGGCTAGAAATAAAATCTGAAGTTCCTTAACAAAACTTTTATAATAACTTTTTTATTTCAATGCATTCTTTCAAGTCCATAGTGAAAACTGCAAAATTCCAGATCAGCTGAAATAGATATGATTGGCCACCAGAAAACAGGTAGTGACTTGTTTATGAGTTGCAGTTTTTTTCCTGATTAACCCTTTGAAGGACTTGCCTAGAAATTCTTTTAAAGAGTTTCATCTGTCGGAACCATGACATTTGTCAGCATAGCTCAATGCACTTTGTAAATTTTGGAAATCTGTAATTGTAGTGCATTTTCAGAATTTGTCATGCTGACTAGGTTGGTCAATTTTTCACAAAACTGTTGTAGAATCTGTCCTACACAGTGGGATGGTAGTATCTCATGAACAGAGAGCTCCCAAATAAACCTTCAGTGCAGACTGCGGAAAAGAAAGAAACATATACAGTCCTACTAACTGGACTGGAACAATTGAAATCTGAAAAAGGATTTTTTTTAAAGCTACCATTTAAATTCTGAAGACAAGGAGCTGATGGCTACGGTTCAGAAAAGCCCAACAAAAACCCCAAATCCTATTGAGGCTAAGTCATGCTATTCTTCAAAGGACACTATCTGAGATTGTCATAAAAGATTGTCTGTAATCATGGCAGTGGAATTGTTTGGGGAACCCAAGTCTCTTTGTCTATGATTTCTAATAAATGCCATACAGTGAATTACCTGCTGGTCACTAGGACAAGGCAGGTATTGAAGCATCCCTGATCTAAGAATTTACATATCTGTTGGGTGTGATTGCTGCCTCCTTGCCATAGCAGTTGTCTGCCACCCAACTGGAATGGGAACTGAGATAAAATAAATGTAACCCCAGTCATCCCAAAGCATCTTGTTATTTACCCATAGTAAAGACATTCTGTCCTTTAGCGTACCCTTTCCCATGAACTCTAAAACAGCCTCAAAAATTGAAACAGAGTAAGTAAAAAAACAACTTCAGACAAAATCCTAAAAAATATAGTTAACTAGAGGAGAAAAATTTTCACTTGGCAACATGGCACTGAACGAAGGGTGGAAGAGAGTGTGCTAAGGGCTACGTCAAGACAGTTGGAAAGAAAAGCAAGCCAGGCTTAAGGTCTTTTCTTCTCACCGGTACATTCTGTACATGCCAATGAATCTGCTTGCTCTTGACAATCATATTACAACAAAGTGAAATTATTTAGTGAGCTTGAACCGAAAGTGAGGAAATGGGTTAAAATATCAGCACAGAGGAAAAGGTTTTAACCTCTCTACTGTAGCACTACAGCAGTGATGGTGAACCTTTTAGAGACTGAGTGCCCAAACTGCAACCCAAAACCCACTTATGCATTGTCGAGTGCCGGGTGGGTGTAGCTGCAGTAATGGCAGACTGGGTGGGACTAAAAAGTTCAATCAATCAATTCCAACTTTGCAAGACCTTTTTTTTCCCACGAGAAGTTGAAATTGACTGATTGAACCTTTTTTTTTTTTGCACACGGCGGTGGAGGCCTAAAGTGAAAAGGTTTTATGAAACCCAGCTGAAGGCCTAGGACTGGGGCGACAGCGCGCGTGCCCACAGAGAGGGCTCTGAGTGCCGCCTCTGGCACCCGTGCCATAGGTTCGCCACCACTGCACTACAGTATCCACTGCCAATGTTCAGCAGCTGAAAAACTGAAGAGATAAAATCACCTGCCACATGTATGCATCACTGGCTTAGCAATATTTATTTAGAGAAGATCTTTGGGCCGATGTAGCTCTCCAAAGGATACCATGGTGCTGGACACAAAATGGAGAGACACATTTCTGAGGTAGAAGGCCTGAAATAGTGACTAAAGCCTGGTGTTGGATTCCTATGACAGTTCTCCAAGTTGTTCACTAGAAAACTAATTGCAGACCAAGAAAATATGCTCTTAGATTTTGTTATGAACCACATGGCATCAAAGTCAATTAGAAAAAAGATGAAGGTATCTTTGCATTCAGAAACTAGAATGTAGCATGCCTTTCTCTGTTGACACTGGGACACTTCAAGGCTAAATTATTGACTTTTCGTCTGAGCCATATTCAAGGCCAACACTTCAGAAATCCCTTCATACACTTTCCTCCGTTATAGCCAGAGGATAATCAATACTTTATAAAGATCAACAAGGCTAAGAATGACTGAATTTGGCCCTACATGAAGGCTGAGTGAATATTACACCCTTAGTGTTATTAATCTATAAGGACAGAGTGAGAGAGAACAAGGCTGAGTCAGAGTTCAATGTTTCTATATTTAGCTCTACTGAAAACCACCGTCTCTGTGAACCACTTATGTGGAACCCGTTTCCTGTGAATTTTGGCTTCATTTTAATTTTCAAGAAAATTTGACAAGAGTAAATATTCAAAGTGGGAAGAATATTTATGAAGTATTTTGGTTGTTTTGGAAGTTCTTTAATTGCATTCTTTCTTTGTAATGAAGAATGAATTTTGTTGAATTAGACGAGATTACTTTCAAGGCAGGAAAATCAAGACCTTGTTTACTATTACTTTTCCTCTGGGAAATTCTTATCTCCTATTACTTCTTATTTTTTTCCTCCAAGATTACTGAACAGATATACATATTGCAGATTTTCCTCAGCAAATGCATTTCTTGATTTGTTTTAAATTTCACAAGCATATAGACCCCATACTTATTAACACGGCCTCCATATTGAAAAACTCAAAAATAATATGAATTAGGACAGTATAGCACAAGGAAATTCTATTTCCTCTTTATATAAACAAGCATTTAGGAACAAATCCAATTTTTTTATAATAAAAACATTTCCCATAAAATGAAAACTTGGAATAAGCATGAAGAAATATAGAGAGTTAAATAATGAAAATATAAAAAGAAGGGTAGCAAAAATATGTCTACATGAAATTATTGAATATAACTCATTATTTACAGATAGAAATAAATGAAATTCTATGTCAATATAATTTTAGGGCTAATTAATAAGATATACTCCAATATGTCCTATTTACAAATGCTTCTGACTTTATGTGGCTATTTCTTTTTGTTGTTTTGGGGAACAAAATTCTCAAAGGTACTCAAAAGAGTTGCATCAAGGATCTGGTAGACAATATTTCTACATTTAGTTTAATTTCTTCATTTATAATTCTAATGCAGTTTATCCGGTTAAATACTGGGCAAAATGTGTCATCCTAATGATTCCTACATTATGCTCTTTAAGGTGAACTTCATTTGTGTAGAACATCATCAAAATGAACTGATTTAAGAATGATTTATGCATACCTGTATAGGATTGCCAGTATGGAAAAGTATCTATATACATACAATGACATATACCTTGGCTGATTTCAGAAGTTCTGTTGAATATGTGAGTCCTTGTGTGACCTTTCCCTTCCTGCTCTTAAGGGCTCAAGCCACAAATGTAGAAGAGTGTAAGACAAATCAAGACAATAAAGACAAACCTCCTGTGCAGCACAGATAGCAAAAGTCTGTTGTCACATAAGAATGAGGAAAATATAGAGATGACAAGATTCGTACATTTTAGCTAGCATTGCTTGCTTTAAAATCTTGTTTAACCTCTGTAATAAGAGCAACTTTTATCTGTGCCTCATCCTTGATGTGTGCATATTTATGTTCCTAGAGAGAGATTTACCACCATGCCAGGATGACACTTGTATCATATAGAATACATTCTGAAATGAATGAATACCACAACTTGTACAGGTA
>NW_015386352.1:540863-575262 GCF_001527695.2 Protobothrops mucrosquamatus
ATCAAAATTCAGATGCCTGCCAACTGGCTCAGATTTATGACAATTGCAGCGTCCCGGGGTCACATAATCCCCTTTTGTGACCTTCCGACCAGCATAGTCAATGGGAAAGCCAGGTTCACTCAACAGCTGTGTTACTAATTTAATAACTGTAGTGATTCACTTGACACCTGTGGCAAGAAAGGTTGTAAAATGGGATAAAATTCACTTACCAACTGTCTCACTTAGCAATAGAAATCTTGTGCTCAACTGCAGTCATAAATCAAGGACTACCAGTATTTACCTTCTTCTAATATAAAAAAATGGAAACAACTATTCCATCAAACTTTATTCAGTCCTTATGGATGTCAGATTGTGGTTAGTGTTATAAATCACCAAAACATAACTTAACATTTGTTATGAAAATCTTAGGAAAAGATAACTTTTCAATCATCACTATTTGCCTAATATTCAATTATCAGCTTTTCCTAATACTCATAATTAATTTAGTACTGTACCTGGGCACAACTTTTAAGATACATTCTTAAAGCTACAGAGAAAATTATTATGACCTATTTTCATGGCCATTAGATACTAATATTTGAAAATTGCAGCTACTTAGAATTAATTTAAATATAAGGAAGAACCTCTTGACAGTAAGATCTGTGAAATCATCTACCTTAGGAGGTGGTTCCTCATTTTCAGAGGCTATAAAAAAAGAGAGGGCACTTGTGGATGTTTTAAATGAATACTGCAGAAGATTGGACTGGATCAGGGGTCTTCAAACTTGGCCGCTTTAAGACTTGTGGACTTCAATTCCCAGAATTCCTTAGCCTGGTTGAGGAATTCTGGGAGTTGAAGTCCACAAGTCTTAAAGCTGCCAAGTTTGAAGATCCCTGGACTAGATGATCCTTGTGGTGCATTTCAACTCCACAATTCCAATTTTATTCTAGAGCTTCAAGTGGCTTCAGGAATCTATGAACTTTTTTTATTCAGTCTAATTCTTAAGGCTGAAAAGACTAAGTTGGCATCCATATACATGTCCCCAGTGCAGATTCAAAGCATCTTGGATAGAGCTAATTTAGAAAACTATTCAGATACTATATATAGTCCAAAGGAAAGGTCTACCAGTCCATTTCAAGATCCAGTTCAATCTGTTGAAATTAAATTTTAAAGCCCAGATTGGCTATCTGCCAGATTATCTAAAAGTATGTTTTGTCGCATTTTGGATCACCTTTGAAACTCGTCCTTCAGGTAGTTCTAGTTAAAGAAAGTATCTGAGAATCTAGAGTAGAATGTCTGCTCTAGTGTGGACTGCACTTGCCCAGAATACACGTCATTATATTTTATTTAGACAAAGTAGTTTCTCTTCTCCCAAGTAGTTATACCTTTAGTAGTGCATACATGTATAAAAAAAGTAAGTTTTAGCAATGAATCCTCTGCTGTTTTTTATTATTAGTCCCTTTTGAATATATGCTGGGCACCGAATTTGTTTCCTTGCAAACCAGAATATTCTTGCTGATTATCTTGAGGATTACAATGCCTTGTAATCAGATGAAATGGCAGTGCAACACATAGAGGCTGTAATCTGGTTTTTGCTCAGAAATAATAGGTAGACTGTCTGAAATTCTGTCCCTTTCCTGCTGTTTGATGTATAAGGAGGTAAGTAATGGCCAGAACCACAGGCTGCCACGTGTACAGAAATCGTGCTTCTCTCAGTCATTCAATGGTAACCTTTCATATAGAATACAACCACACACTCTGTCTTAGGCTGCCCCTCAAAATGGGTCAGAAGATGTTTGACTTAGCATTTTAATTAGTGCTCAAGGATGGAGAAGCACTGGGTGCCAATTTGCTTCCAAGTCAAACTGAATGTACTAGTTCAACATCTTACCTTTATATCCCTGAGCTGGACAGAAGTAAAATATTTTGCACAATGTCTTGACTTTGTCTTTCATGTTTTATTGCCATTTTTTTCACTAAGTTCATTTCATGTTAAATTTCACATTTTTCCATATTATTATCTCTAAAGAATATTAAAGAGAGTTAGCAATTCATATTTAACCAATTTTATGTGTTTATTTTTCTTTGCCGCAATTATTCTCATCTAACAATTATTTTTATTTGTTTCTAAAGCATCAAATAAACTTGATTTTTCCATCTGCAGGCAAATCACAATATTCGTATCAAACCCAACAGTGATATCAACTTGAAATTCTAATAAATCTTGAGTTGGAAGTTTTAGCTTTCTGCTATAGGTGAGCAAGAGGCTTAATTTTAGTATAGATATTTATTTCGATGGTTTTGTGTCATTTAATTTCTGAGCAATTTCACTCCTTGCACTTTTTGAAAGTACTTGGCACTTTTAAGTACTGCTTGTGATATTCCGCTAAATACAGATTGCATAAAAGAATTCCATCAGGAATTAAGTAAAACTGATCAGAATAATTTTACAGTTTTATGGTCATTTTTTCCAGTAATTTTAATGAAACCTATGCATACGTTAGCAGCTAAAATTATCTGTTGGCAAAAGAAAAAAATGACACATATTCTTTCTAAATATTCTTGCCTGTTATGCTGCAAACCTCCAAAATCTTAAATAGGTGCCAGGGTTTTAGAAATCTGTTTCTGACATAACATTCAACATCAGGTCTCTCCAGGTTAAAACAAAGAGTTGTCTTCCGAGAACAGGTCAAATAAGTGAGATCTAGAATACATTCTTTCCCCAAATTGTGGAGATATTGTACCTCTTTTATATCAGTGGATTGAATCAGATGACTAAGAAGATAATATAATTTTATCAAGATACAAAGAGAAGTCATTTGAGCTTGGCAATGTAATCACAGATGTCTGATCTAGAAGCCAGTTTTTTTCTCCATGTGAAGCTGCAATTTCTGTAGCATTACCTTCATTTAACAATCATATTTGTAGCTCCTGCCTACAAATGGGCATGATTAGGTACTTGGTGAAGGTTTAAGCTCTCTTGAGAACACAATGTCCACTGTAATTCAAAGCAGATAATACAGCACAGTTTTAATTCCTTCACAATTTATGCCATATATACCAGGAGTACCCAACCTTGGCAACTGTAAGACCTGTGGACTTCAATTCCAGAATTCTCCAACCAGCCATGCTGACCCTTCTATGAATACATAATAATGGACAATATTTATTTATTTATTTATTTATTTATTTATTATTTGAATTTATATCCCGCCCTTCTCCTTGCGGACTCAGGGCGGACCCACAGTAATAACTGACAGACTGCAAGTACAAACTGGAAAAGATAAAACAAGATATATAGATAAGTTTGAACAGTACAGCCCAAATTTTTAAGCCTCATTTCAGGATGGGCGAGGAATTTGTTTTATTATTTTATCATTTTATACAAAACGTATTCAAAAGCAGGATGAAATTAAAGTGATTAAACAAATATGGTGGAAATGAAAGCAACAGGCTAATCGATACAGGCAGAAATGTATAGCGGTTAATATCTCAAAATATACGTTTGAATCTTTGTGCATTTGGCCCTTTTTTGGTTTTTTGGGTGAAACTAATGTTGCTGTGCAAATTCCTATATTAATACCCTGAGATTTTCTCCTGCTTTACCATCCATAATCTTTCGTATCATTCTGGTCATGGAGAAGAGAATGCTGCCAACAAAATCACTCCTTCCTAAACTAATTGTTCATGTAGAACAACAGGTTTGGCACTTTAGGTGAGTAAGTGTGAAAACATGAATATATATTCTGTATACAATGCAATGCTTTGCACACAAAATGACAAATTGCATATGAAAAAGTTCAATCTCTTGACATGGTCTAACATTATTTCATTTTTTTGTTATGACTTTTGTTTGAGGTAAAGTATGGTAAGGGGGGGTGAGGTGAGAAGTAATTTGCATTTGGACAGTGCTTTCAGTTACTCATGAATTTTTTCTTTGTTTATATTACAAAAATAAGAAATAGCCCCTTCCTCCCTCCTTCCTTTCCTCCCTCGCTAACTAATTTTCTTCTTTTATTGTAGATAATATGTTTAGAAGCCTTCTACAATTTAAGCCACATAATAAAATAACTGAAGGTATCGGACGTGTGCTTTTCTGTTGATTTTCCCAATCTGTCACACATCTTATGGTATGTTAATAAATGTCATATCAATGTAGTCTGGTGTGAATATCTGTTCTTTTCATTTCAGTAGGCAATAGAGGGCAAAGTAGTGCAATACTCTGCTAAGTCATTTTAAATCAGTCATTTTTTTTTCTTTTTTAGAAATGTACTAATTGTCTTCATAATTTACAGTTAAAGGGACTGTAGAGAAAAATGCCCACTTGACAATTCTGCTAATAGACAGCCATTTAAATCATACAGATTATTCCTATTACCCCAACAATAAAATATTTATGAACTCTGAAATTAGAAATATACTGTATCTTTCCCTGTGTGAATCATCAAGCATATACAAACAGGTGATGTTACATTAAATAGCATAGTCTAGAACAGGGGTAGTCAACCTTGGCTCTTTTATGACTCGTGGACTTCAACTCCCAGAATTCCTGAGCCAGCTTAGAATTCTGGGAATTGAAGTCCATGAGTCATAAAAGAGCCAAGGTTGACTACCCCTCGTCTAGAAGATCAAGGAATTCTGTTATATAATGGGATGTATAACACTGATTTTAACAAACTCAGAGAGAGCTTGGGAAAGATTCCTTGGATTAATACTAAAAGGGAAAACAGCTCAAGAAGCTTTGGAAACTCTGAAAAATATGATATAAATATAAATATAAATGCCCAGTCCAGCACAATACCACTGGAAAAAAAAACCTAGGAAGAAACCAGCATGGTTGCACAAAGATCTCTCTGATAAACTGAAACACAAAAAGGATAAGAACAAAAAATGGAAAGAGGGACACTTAACTAAGGCAGAAAATAAACAGACAGCCAGAGTCTACAAAGATGAAGCAGGAAAGCAAAGGCTCAGAATGAACAAAAACTTGCAACAAAAGTCAAAGATAATAAAGAAAAGCTCCTTTCAACATATAAACAAGAAAAAGTCAAGGAAACAGCCAGTCCACTAAAGAGAAAAGCTGGCAAGGAAGTAACAGGCAGTAGAGAGAAAGCAGAGCTCCTTAACTCATTCTTTGCATTGGTCTTCATGCAAAAAGAAACTATAACCCAATCTAACAAAAACATAACTGTAAAAGACAGACTAGAAATAAAAATTAAAATAAGCAAGATAATAGTAAGATAACACCTGCCTGATCTTGATGAATATAATCCAGGACTTGATGGATTACATCCCAGAGCATTAAAGGAGTTGGCAGATGTCATCTCAAAACCATTGTACCATACAGTATCTTTCAAAAATCCTAGAGCACTGGGGAACTACCAGAGGACTGGAAAAGAGCTGATGTGGTTCCCATCTTCAAAATAAAAGGGGGGGGACAGACCCAGGAAGGTACAAACCAATCAGCCTAATATCAATACCTGAGAAGATATTGGAAAAGATAATAAAAAACCAGATATGCAAACCTCTAGAAACAAATAAAGTTATAACTAGAAGTCAGCATCGGTTTGTTGAAAACAGATCATGCCAAACCAATCTTATTTCATTCTTTGACAAAGTGACTAATTTAGTAGGCGAGCAAAATTCTACGACATACCATGTTTCCCCGAGAATAAGACCTATCCCAAAAATAAGCCCTAGCTTGATTTTTGGGATTGGGCCTAATATAAGCCCTACCCCCAAAATAAGCCCTACTTAAGACCCTGCGCAGCTGGATGCCCACCCATTCCCTCACACCATCTGGTTGTTAAACATGAGGCGGGGGGGTGGGTGGGGAAGGGAGGGAGCTGCCCCATGCACCCTGTAACTGCTTACTGTGCCAAAGGCCCCCCGCAGCCAAGCCTACCATGCCCTGACACCTGTTGCACCTCGCCTGTTTGGTAGTGGCTTCTCCCACTTTCTTCTTCCTCCTCCTTTGAACAGCCCTTTGTTCCTGTTGCTGCTTTTTCAGTCCCAGATCTTGGTTTGTCCAGAGCCTGTGCAGAGGATCTTTGGAAGTGAAGCCCCACAGTGATCGGGTGGGGTGGGAACCATTCCTTTCACTTTTGGACTGGCTCTGAAACTGGCTGAGCTGGCCCAAGGGCTCCAATATGGCTTTTTCAGCAAGCAAGGGGATTGGAAGCACGTGAATGCAGCTAGTCTGGCATCTCAAAAAACTGGGTTTTTCCCCCCGCTGCCAGATTTACACTGCCATGCTGTATAACTTTGTTTAAAGTTTACTTGATGCAGAATATGGATCCTTCCCATTCTGTATCAAGTAAACTTTAAAGAAAGTTAAACAGTATGGCACTCAAAATCTGGCAGCGGGGGAAAAAACCTCAGTCTCACATACAGGCAATCTGCACTGCCTGCCTCCACACACACACACACCCATGCCTTCACTTCGCTAAACCGATCACCCACCCAGCTAGAAGTGAGGTTTACGGTAGCAGGCTGAGTGCACAGGCAGAGGTAGAGGCATGGGGTGGAGGCAGGTAGTGCAGCTTATCCAGTAAGCTACTTTTCACATTTTACTAGATAAAAAAATATACCATATCTGGACTCAAAAGCATCTTATATTTGTATTCTTTGGTCCAGAAACTCAGAATTCTGAGTCTCCTTGCATGACTTTGACTCCTTCAACTTGAGTTTCTTTCCAAATAATATGAATTCATTCCAGCTCCCTGCCTTCTTAGAAGTGTCCATTGTCACCAGAACATTTTGAATTTCAAATTATTAATTCCTTTTCTCTGTGTGGAGAGCTCAGCCACTGAAATTCACAAACCAGTTTTATTGTAACACCCATAAAGTTGAATCTTCTCTTTTTATTACTGCTTAGTAGCAGATGAATACACTATCACTTCATTGATTGTAGTCAAATAGTTGATCCTCTTATCAGAATTTGGAATCGTCTATTGAATTCTATCTTTTCAACTCTATTGTTCTGTTGTTGTTGTTCTTTGTTAACTAAGAATTCTTTGGGGTCAAGGATAAAAATATTGTAAGAACAAAGAAAGTTAGCCTTCATTCACTCCAGACAGAATATTAGGGTGTTTGGGGAACAGTTATGCAGTCTATCCCTTTTCAACAAAGAACTAAAATGTTTAGGAGGTAATAAGACAGGCACAGACAAATTATTTTTATTAGCTCCATGCTTCTAATCCAAATGTGCAAAGTCCTTTAACCCATGATCATTAGAGCTGAGCACATATATTAGTGTGGACTAGGATAGCCTTATAATAGTCTTCCTCTCTTTCTTTTCCAGAGGAATGGATACCTATTATTATATCAATGGAATACTGTCATCTGGAAAGCCTCTAGTGCAAGTTGCAGTTAGCAGCAAGAAATAAAGAATAAAAAGAATACAGCCTCCCAAACCTGCCTTTTATTCTAATATATAACTGGAGATGACTACATGCTGAGTGAAAGCTTAAATTTCATATTGCCTTTGGAGTGGGTTTTCTTGCAAGTCTTTCAGGTGGCTTCATCATACCCATTTATTACAAAAACAGTGTGAGACTTGAAAGTTACATTGTAGTCTATTTGATAAAGATGAATCTTGTATAGAAAACTTGCAGGGGAGAGGCGACATAGAGGTAAAGGTAGAATATGTCTTAGTTCTCTTGTACAAAGTTTAAAGTCAGCTGTTGCAAAATGTCAAGGAAAAGAAACAAGGAAAAATAAGGTGCTTAAGGTTTAAGGTATAAGCTTCTTTTCAAAATGATGCATCCAGAAATTTGTAAAGGCAAAAATCCCATTATTTAAGTTGTTTCTGAATAGGATTTCTGTACCTCTCCCAGTGGCAGTGTTTAATCTAAAAAAAAAAAGGGAAGATGCTTGTCCTCCGTATTTGAAAATGTTAGTTTAGTGAATCACAAGCTAAAACACCAGAAAGAACAATTCAGTGTCAAAATGAGGACAAATGCAAACTGTTGTTGAATATTTCTTTGCTTCTTTTCTTACTTAAAGAAATAGAAGTTGTTTGAAAGAAAGCCCTTCTTTAATTGTTGGTGTCATTATTGTTATATATTGTTTGGTATCTGTGCTCAGTAGGAATATTTGATGACATGTTGACTGCAGTACTTAACTTTCACCTGCTGTATTGATTTTTTTCAGATTATGCCGTGGTATCACGATCTCCACAGCTACTTCAACATCTCAAGCATGGAATTAAATCCTCAATCAGGTAAAAGAAAAGGATGGGTTACAACTGAGTCACATCGCCTTTGTTTCTTTTGAGAACAGCTCCTTTATAATTAGCAGTCTGGAAGCACAGAACAAAGTAAAGTTGGCTTTCTTGTAACAGAACTATGTAGGATCAGAATATTTAGAAAATGAAAACTGGATAACAAGACCCAGTAACTGTGTGATTCTAATGTCATGTAACTATGGCTTAAGATCCTGAAATAACCTTTTCACTGCTGCTATCATACCATTGGGCTAACCTATCCAGCCAGCAAAATCCAGATGACCATTGGATGGCAGCCACAGATACAGAAAGCTTATTACAATTTAGCAATTGTCTATATTTTTTCAACCCAGGTATGATAGACGTATCATAGCATTTGCAACTACAGCTCCTCCCATGCAATTATTTTCAACCCTGTGGTTCCCTTTTCTCTAGTTTCCCAATTCCCAGTCCTCAAAAAGCTTCTAATTTTATATATTATAGTGTAATGAAACAAATGCGGGTGCGCATTTCAATTAATTTGAAAGATTCCACTTTTTAATGGTTTGCTGAGTATCCATCTGTGTTCCAAAAAGAAAACACTTGGCATGAACAATGAAAAATATATTTTCTTGCAAATGAAAGAAAGCAGAGAATTCTGTATATATTCTAAATGTGGAGACAGAGATGATTATATATTTATTTGGGAAGTATTCATCACAAAATAAAATGTATACAAAGAAATAAAAGGTTACTGCAAATGTACTTAGAAATAAACTATATACAAATGGCTGAGGCATTTGTCTTCCATTAATTCTACCCCAAATTGATAAATAAAACCTTTATGAGAAAACCTAACATGTATTATGTTTTATTTCATCATTTTATATACTATTGAAAAGTTATTTAATAAAATGATCAACTATTTTACTGGCATAGGAAAAGAAGGAGCTTGACAAATGCAATTTATATATGCATAGCATTGCACATGATGTAGTGCAGTGCCAACAGCTGCATGCGTGCCAAATTTTTGCAGTTAATTAAACACTTGGCTTAATTCATTTACTTCAGTGGAGGTACCCAGGGATAAAATTGGTCAATGTTTGTGCAGTGTTATATGAGTTCTCAGTTGTGACCTACAGAGCCAGTTTGTCTTCTGAGGAAAATTTGGTATAAATTTGACAGTCAGTACCACTTCCACAACCATGATTCTTTAACATATCATGTTAAATCCTGTTGCTTTTATCCGGTTTTTATTCCCTTAGTGATCTCTTATGGAGCAGATTGAAATATTTGGTAGCTGAAGTGGGAACAAACCATGACAGAAAAATTATGAGCAGTCAGTAAAAAAAAAGTTAGGCCTTCATTCTTTTTATACAAAACAACGATTAGAAAAGTAGACACTCTGGATTGGCATGGGGGAGGGCATAAATGCTAGCTAAACACCCCATTTGGAAGGCTGAGAGAAAATGCTAAAGGACTGGAGAAGAAAAATTACAAGTCTGTGGAGAAAAGTCATTGTTTACTTTAAATGCAAGGCATAGTCTTTTGAACTGAATACTGTGTTAAGTGTTAGGCCAAAACCAAAATTATATGAATGGAAAGAAAGTAAAGGCTTTCAGTCCATGATGAATTTTTTCAATTCCTGTGGAAAGTTTGATGGACTGCCTTTCGTCTTATAAATAAACTATTGTGGTTTTAAGACATGTGTTCAGTCTTGGTTTATTTAATTCACAATACCCAGTAGAAAGGGCCCACTGGGTGATATGCAACATATTGACAGTCCAAGTAAGCTACACTTGGGAAAAGCAATTGAATTGCATACCGTTTGCTTTGGTTTTATACTTTCTAATTATCTATATTATATGCACAAAGCATACAAAGGAAAAGAACTAAGGCTGCAATTCCAAATTCACTTGCCTGGCATAAGTCCTACTGAACTCAATAGGATGTGCTTCTAAGTAGTCAAACATAGGGCTACGCAGCATAGTAGCAATTTTGTGCATGTTTACTTCAGAGTAATTCCCATTGAATATAGTTGGACTTTCACGAAAACACATATAATATCATGATCTAAAAGTGTTTGGGAAAAAGCTACATGAAAGAATTTTCTTTCCTTTTACATCAGTTTGATTGGAGTAGGAGAAGGAGTAAAGCAGAACTAAAAACCTTGGACTGGAAGAGCAGAGAAATAATGACAGTGAAACATCATCTACACAGTGACGTTGACAGACTTTATTTACAAGAAGCATAGGTGGCTGTGGAATGTTGCAATTACACAAAGAGTTGAAGAAGAAAAAGGGGCAATGAAAGAATATCTGAAGGACACTGAAAACGTACTGCAACTAGTATACTAGAAAGACTTATTGAATACCAGAGAGACCACAATAGCTTTTAGAATAAAAAACAAACAAGCACCTGCCACATAAGACCCCCAAGGTTTAACAATTATTGATAAATAAGAAAAGTCTTATGTTGCATTACCTGGAGGCAAGAGAAGACAAGAATAAAAGCTGAAGAAACTCACAAAATGCAAAGACCTGCAAACGGAAGTAAAATGGCTAAGACAAGTGAAAGTGGTGATAGTAGTAGTAGTAATAGTAATAGGTGCCTTGGGAGGAATCCAAAAACATCTGGAGTATCTCTTGAACATAGTCAGCATTAACAAAATCACCATTAGTCAATTGCAAAAGGCAGCTTTACTTGGAACACCTTACATCCTGTGACAATTTCTTTAACACTATCAAGCAACATCTGAATATCCCAGGTGCTTGAAAAAAAACTTGTTAGATGAATAAAGATGCCAAATCAACTCTAAAATCTGGCTGACTCTATGAGCAGCCATAATTTTAAAATAAGAAGCAAAAGAAAGAGAACACATACTCAATTTGGGCAAGAAGATTGCACAAAATGATATGATGATGACATAACAGTCACAAAAATGATTCATTGAAACATCTATAAAAATGATCAGATACCAGTAATGAAAAATAGTTGGGAGTTGAAAAAGTATGAGCAGGTGAAAATATTGTGGAATTTCTGAATACAAACTGATAAAATCTTGGCATATGACATACCAGATGTAACTATAGTTGAAAAGAAGAAAGTGAGGATAATTGATGTGGCAATACCAACGGATACTAGAATGGAAGACAAATAATTGGAGAAGTATCAGATCATGAAGTATCAAGATCTGAAAATTGAAATGGAAAAATTATGGCAGCGTTACTCCCAGTGACTATTGGCCCATCAGGTGCCAAACCAAAAGAACCTGGACAGACTTAGACATTGGCACATTGATAAAAATGTCCATTTCTCAATTACAAAGACCACACAGATACCATGCTGATACATTACAACATTCTAGGTTCTTCAGAAGAACTTGATGTATATGAAGACCAACACAAGCTAAAGAACTAAAATATATGTATAATACCACTCTGTCTTTAATATATATATATATATATATATATATATATATATATATATATATATATGACTACTAAGACTGCTAAAACGCTGATCTCCAGGATGAAAAAACTTTATTCAATACTAAGCTTTTGTCAACAACTGTTGACGTTGTCAAAGTGTGAGCTAGGCTCTGGAAATGCTCATCCTTATAGCCCTTTGGATGTTAACAACCTGGTCATTGAGTGTGTCATCGGTCCAACTGTCCCCTGCCTTTCCGTAATTGATTGTATTGCGCCTTCCCATAATTGATTGTGCTGATCCTGGCGGCTGGAGGGAGAGGAGTGACCCGTGTCCGCTGGGGAAGGGAACGAGATCCCCAGCAGAGGGAATGTAAGGATGCTCGGGGAGGTGGGGAATGGAGGGCTATGAAGGAGCAGGAGGTTCCTGGGGCGGGGAAGGGTGGGGGGCAGATGGAGTGCCCGGAAAGTAGGAGGGGGATGGAGCCAGGACCGGAGTTAGACTGTCGGGACCACCGTGGCTACTTTAAGGTTGAACTGGATGGATACCGACAGAGGAGGGGGTGGAGCGCCGAAGCACGAGGGTTAGGGAGCTTGGATGCTACGCATACATGGCCCGTTGAGAGCGAGGATCAGAAGAAGGGAGAGAGAGAGAGGTGGATGGAGGGAGAGGGAAGGGGGAAGGGGGGAGAGAGAGGGAGGAGAGAGAGCAGGGGAAAGGGAGGGGGTGAGGGGGAGAGAGAGAGGGAGAGGGGGGAGGATGGAGGACCAGAGATAGCCCCCATGGGGGGAAGGAAATGGCACGTCTGAGCGGTGAGAGAAGGGAGAAGAAAGGAATCGGCACGCTCCGGACGGGGGGGGATAGAAAGGGTTCCGCCCACCTGGAGGACGGGAGTAGAGGAAGCCGTCAAAACACTTAAAGGGACCCCTTACACTGGAGTAGGCACCTTGCCTCTAGCATGGCAGGAGCAGCTGGGTCCAGTGACGCGTAGCAGAAGCCGGATGCAGGCGATTGACACTTTATAAGGGTTTCTCCCAGACTGCTGTTTTAACGCCCTGATGATGTCAGACGGTTCTGACNAATAGAGTATATATAGCACTATAATGCAGTGCTTTCTGTACAATATTAACATGATTTCAAAGGGCAATTTTGTAATAGAAGCAAATATTTTATTTCCAGCAGTTGAAGGAGGTAAGAAAGCATTCTTAGTTTAGCTGAGATTTATATAAGGATCTTTTTAATTACTTGTTTGAATCTGCAGTAATTTTTACAAACAACTGTATGGAGTAAAAAGAAAGTAATTGGTTCAATGGGGTTTCAAGAAGAACCATGAGGTTGGCAAGATTCATATTAAAATCTGAATTGATTTAATAGCTATAAAATTATTAGATAAGAGTGTGTGAATTGTATCAAATTAGAAGACAGCATCTTAACATATTGGGAATGGACATGGAAGGGATAAAGTGCATTTAGGAAGTGGATTAGCTTAACCCATAAATTAGATTTTTGAAAGAAAAAATAATAATAGAGTTCCCATTAATGTGCCTACCCTAAATGTACTTTCTGTTAAGTGCTATTGATTACAACAGATTGATTTTAACTTTCAAATAACCATGCTTTGGACTGCAATCTTCATGTCCAGTTCTGTCACTAACAGATGGAAATGATCCCCTGAGAAACACTCAGTCTCTATATTTTAGGTGGTGTTAATGAAGAAAAACCTTCTGAGCACATGACAAGGACCTCTTGCTCATATGTAGCAGGATTGAGGACTTGAGGCACTTAGTTAGAATACAAGAAGTGGGACGTATTCATTTTAAAATAAAATCTCCAATGGTATAAAAGAGGACAGAGGGGTTAGAGAAAATATATTACTCATATCTTAGCTTATGTACATTTGTTTCTCCCATTGATCCTTATCATTGATCTTTATCATTTGAACAGGAGTGTGTGGGAAGGATAATCAACTTTTCCTATGCACCTAAAGGTTCAGAAATGCTGAAGTCCACAGAGCGTAAAGGGACCATAGTTCTACATCCAACAACAATCTGTTCCAGGGAGATGCTATGGAACACTATTAGGACTTACTTTGTAAAGCAGAATCAAGAAATCTCTACCTTAACCCTCTGGGCCTGTGCTGCTCTCATCAGCACTGCAATCTCATTTTTGGAATTATCCCATTGCCCTGAAGATACACAGAACTGACTAATCCTGGCCATTGAACATTACCCACTTCATTCCCAGAACTCCAATCTCTAACCAAATAGAATCTTGCCAGTTCAATATTCTTTCTTTTTTCTTGTCATAAGCTGATCCAGTTCTTCAGAAAACTGGGGACAAAGAAGGAATTGGGATATAATAGATCCCTATGTTTACCATCTTGGTTACTCAACAATAGCTATCAGATCCAAGGGTTGTATTCCACCTTCATCTCCATTAACAGTCATAGATGTAGCAAATGTAGAACTACACCAAGAAGGAAAACAACTAAATGTTTTGGTACAATTGTTAGACTCAAGCTTATAATGAAGAGAAACAAACAATAATAGAAAACAAGAATTATTATAGATAAACTTGGATCCTGGCACTGGTTACTTCTAGGTCTCTGATTTGTTGCTATTTTTAGTAACATAGAAGAAAGGAATCCAATAGGTTTGGCTAAGTGTTGTTAGACAGAGCTGTGATTTTGGGAAATGCAGTCAATATTAGAAAAGAAATTGTTAAGTTTGACAAGATTAAGCGGGTGTCTCCAATCTTTCATGACATGGTTCACTTCTTGTTTAAATTATATTGAAACTGTTTTTAATCAATTTTGTCCTGCCTAACTATTCTAAGGTAAGCAAGGGGCAATGTTTCCTTTTCAATTATAAAGGAACTTCACAAATAGAGAGGAAATCTTTTCATTTATAAAAGGAACTTCTGAAGTAGGGGAAAAAATCCAATCCCAGACACTGACTATATAAAACTTGGGGTGACTCAATTTTACAAAGTGACTCACTGACAAAGTGGAATTCTCAATACTATGCAGAAATAAATCAACTAATATATGTTCTTATTATTTCAGCCACAACAATTTGATTGGAACACTTTTCTAATTCCCTCTGTTTATGTTGAAGTTCTAAATTCAAAGATCCATAAAACAACTTACCTGGAAACTAAAATGCAGCTTTAATATTCAGTTTCTTGAATTTTATAATGCAAAATACGAATGCAAAATCCAAAGATTAGGAACGTATTATATATTGTAATGGAAATTGCATGCACAAATTTGTTACACTAGATAAAACTGCATATAAAATGTGTTTACTGTACTAGGAGAAATGTATGCAAAATCTGAATGCATAGAAGAAACAAACTGATTTTAAAAAAATATCCAGATCAAACTTGTAAATAGGTTTTAAAAATGAAATGAAGGTATGCATTTAGTATAACCTATAATCCAAATAAGAGAATTGGGCTATTATTTTCTTACAGTTTTTAAATAGGATAACAAATCATAAATAAAGTTTAATGTGCATTAAACCAAAGATATACAGTACTCTATTCATTGAAATCTCAAAATTCTAGGTGGTGATTCTTATGCTATAGTTCTACTGTGACAGAAAACAATTTTGCAAAGCTTCAATTATTAAAGCAGTATTGCCATTTCTATCTCTCTTCTCAAGCATTGCATTGACTCCATTTTTCTAATTGAAAGCGCAAGGCATCACCAAACCCATAATTCAATTCAAGCTTTCTATCTTCTTCTATGAAATTGTAGTATCATATTGAATTAAATATTTTGCCACGCAAATCTGGATCTAGCTCTTTCTCATTAGGGGTGCACTTTTTCCCTGAACAAGGCTACAACTGTTAACAACTCTCAGCTAAAGATACATAACTTGGAGCATCATTAAGTTTATTAGACAAAGCTGATGTACTTAGGGTCCCAACTGACACCTGATGCATTATCATTTGCCATTCTTCATGACATATATAGGACATATGGGTAGCTCAAATTGCCTTGGACCACTCTGGGTTACAAATGTTTGTGAACTGTTCTAGTATTGCCTCACTCAACCAGGTCTAATACATATAGAAATGAGTTGTGCACAATCTAGCACTTAAGCTGTTTGCCGCTTTAGTGAATTGGCCTTAAAAGCATCCAGCATCTCCCTATGATTGACAGTGATAGCACACATACCTTGAAAGCTCCACTGTCGATGATTAAGCCTTAATAAAAGCAAATAAGTTGGTGTCTGCAAGTACCATGCAGATGTCTATCTGGCATCTTGTAAATTAATCTGGGTGTTTATGCAGTAGATCATGATGAATGTATTGCTATAGCAACGTACATTTCTTCCATTTTCTCCCCTGCTAATTACCTTAACATCTCAACTAGCGACTAAACCTTTGCATTCCTAATGAGTGTATCATAGAAAGCAACTCCACGCTCTTGTTTCTTCAGCAATTGCTATGAGATAAAGTCAAGAGTGATGGATGGTTATTGATTATAAAAATATGATTGGGGCCTGCCATCCTGCCATTTTCAGACGTATGCCTCCAGATTGATATTAGTGATCTATTATAACTCCAAGTGTAGCCTGCCAGTGATATAGCTTGAGTTGGCTGGAGTGAGTCATTAATGGATAAGACATTCTCCCCACCAGCTGCTAAGTTTGTTGTTCTTGCAGCTTCTCAACCCTTACCAGCTTGGGACTCAGCATGGCATTTGAATTAAGAATCTTTGCCTGGCACTGTGTTATCACACACCCACTAGCCAGGCACATTTATCTATTTAAGGGAAATGCATGAGATTTGGGGTGCCATTCACAGTCTCTTTGAAATCCTTGGCAGAACTCTGGCAGATTAGAATGGAGCTGGACTGCTCCCTCAAACTGAGGAATGGGGCGGAGTGGCACAGGGAGACAGAGTTGGCAAACTCAAAATGGCAGTTTCATACTGTTCTCTTCCCTGTGAGCTTTTATTAACAAGCATTTTAAAGGTTAGTTTGTCTAATAAAAGTTATCCATCTCTTCTTCACTCAGTAAGACTAATGCACTACAAACACTGTGCTCTTCCCTGTAGATAGCTAAAACTTGTAGTGCCATAAAAAGATAGATCTGATAAAAGAAAAAAGGACACCAGAGCTGTCATCCCATTTCAAAGAGTGTGTGGTAGAACTTTTGAAAAAACACAAAAATTACAGGAGATAAGTAGCAAAGGGCTATCAAAAAGCATATGAAGCAGGTGCTTCTTTAGCTGCATCATTTGGATGCATAGAAAATGGTAGTATTAACAGTATATATTGTTTGTACAATCATTACAGAGTTGCGATAAATGTATTTAACAAGATTCCATAGGACTTGCTATCTAAGCTCCATTCACCATGAAACACTGCACGTTCTAGCGGTAATCCATATACACTTTGTGATAGATTTGCTCTGAGAGAGATAAAAGCATAATTAAAACATTGTCATTTCCACCTACTGTTGCTTCACTGTGTGGGCTTGCAGAAGAAAGTAATTATTAAATCCAATCAGCTTATGAGGAAAGAGACAACCATTTTTATCAGCATTAATT
Source organism: Protobothrops mucrosquamatus (assembly GCF_001527695.2). NCBI lineage: Eukaryota > Metazoa > Chordata > Lepidosauria > Squamata > Viperidae > Protobothrops > Protobothrops mucrosquamatus. Next base: position 558,040 of record NW_015386352.1, read on the forward strand.
CTGCAGTTGGACTGTTTACCACTCAAAGAGGTCCTTGGAACTATGTAAATATCTTATGGGGAGGAAAAGGAGAAGCTACTTGTACAATGAAAGGTTTGCTGATTGTTTCAAATATTTTGGATGGGACTTGTTCAATGTTCAACATCTGGGGCAATTCCTTACATTGGTCACCCCCAAATTGTTATACATTCTGCACAATGCAGTAGACCACTCCAACATAGTATGACTCACACTGCTGGACTGCTATAAGCCACTCTTGTGCTACCATTTTCTCCTCCAAGCCACAACATGAAGAATGAACATTATGACACAAAATCTACATTAGGATGGTGGGTAAAACATTTATAATGTTTTACACTAAACAACTGAATTTGTAAAAGAAGAGAATCAACTTGTTGATGCTTATTTTGGGGGACGTAGAAGCAGTAGGTAAAATATGGGCCTGGCCAGAATTAGAATCCCAGCTATATTTCGATTTCTCCAATGATTTTATAGGCATTTATTAATTCTATCTATGGCACTTTTAAAAAGAGCAATTTTGCAGATTCTGGAAATTTCTTCTTGGGGAAACTTAAAGTTCTCCTTACTTATTTTTGATCTCTATTTGTCTCATTTTCCCTTTTCAGTTACTCCATTTGATTATCACCTTTCAACCAGTTCTCAGTAGTTTCTTTTTCCCTGTTCTTCTCAAGTTCTAAGCAGGGAACTGAACAAATACATAAGAAATTAAAGTTAAAAGCTACCCAAAGTGATCTATTGTGAGTTGGGGTGGGGGTGGGGGTGGGGACTATATAAATAGTTTTTGATGACAGAGATATATTTCATCTCTCAGTGCTCTGAACTTTTTGGTAATATTTATTACTTCATCTATTCATTTATTATTTTAAATAAATATATTATTATAGATTATTATTACCAGTAGACCTTCCTTAAATTCCTCCCACCTATCCTCCTGACACACACAAATATATTTTATATTTGCTTATATTTCTGAGTTATTCCTAATCTATAATTTCTTTTATGTACAAAGAGGTGAATTGGTGATGAATTTCTGGAGGTCATAGAAACTATCCTGATGATTTAGTACTCACCTTTGCTCCATTCATGAAGTTTGGCATCTTCCTTGAGTGTCAGAAAATAGCCTGGTTAATTAAAATAATTTACACTGAGGATCCTTCACATATACAGCATTTATACTGGAAAAGCTATAGCATCACTCTTTAAGTTTTGTGAACATAATTACCTGTATAGGACTGCTGCTATGAATAATTGGAAAGTCAGCCCACACATTACATCAGACATTGAATCAAGCCTGAGACTGATCTTTGAATTGTAAATGGCATAGAGTTCAATGGCAATGCCATATCTAGCTTCAAATGCCACACATCTGTACTATAGCAGTGCACAATAAAATCTTTACAGCTAGCACAAGCCAGATACTTTAACTTACAAATATATGCTTCCCACTGGCGGCCAGGTATTGTGTTAATAATATAAAACACACTTGAGACTTTCAAAGAAAATGCAAAAGCCTTGGAAAGTGCATTTAATAGCTACATGAAAGCTCTTCTATACAAGACAGAATAATGAAGTCAAAATAAGATACAACTGCAGATAAAGAAGGAAAGAATGCCTAGAAGCTAATAACACTTTATGAATAATTGGTATAACAGGACCATTATTCTGTTGGTAATACAATTTCCTACTTTGATCAGGGCAATGTTTTGAGTTTTGAAATCTGAGTCCCTAACAAGTATGGAGTTCTTCTAAATCCTCTCCCTCCGATATCTAAGTTATGCTAGAGAAACAGCTTCAGAAAAACATTGTGCCAATAAAGTTTAGCACATTATTCTCACTGATCAACAAAAGGGCTATAAGAAGCTCAAGAAGAGAGACATCAATTGACCTTAATTCCTACTTTTAGTCTTCTAATATGAGAAAGTTTATATCCTTTATGATTAGCCACCTTTGCTGGATTTATGAATGCATTTGTCTTAGCTCCTTGTAAAAATCAACCAAGTTGGTCACTGTTATTATACTGAACAAAAGATGGATTGTGCAAAGAAATATTCACTTTGATCTATATTGATGAAGACTTTATTCAAGTTCATTGGATGATTTGGTATTCTATTATAACTATAGTGAAGAAACACCACATTAAACCAAATGTCATGTAACTTTATCATACTCACCTTAATCTATATTTTTTTCTAAAATAAAAATTTCTTAGATGTGCCTTTTAGATATACATATTTTCTAGTTTCAAAATATCAGTTTCAAGATGTGGTGTTCACATACCTGGCAGAGATGAAATTCAGGATTATCAATTATTTACATAAAATACTTTTTTGATGATTTACCATAGATTTGTATAAAGACATTATACAAATAATGTAAAAGACATTATTCCTTTCTTAATCTTCCTAGCTGGATTTTATATTTTTCATAACAGGCATAATTATAGGTATTGTTTTCATCAAGCCATCTGCCATAACCACTTTCCCGATCAACCGCTATCAGCTTTAACCCATCAATCAGTAGGTGAAAGTAGAGTGCATCAATGTATATTTTATAATTTTTGTATCGTATTTCTATTTCAACCCCATCCCCTCATTTGGACGGAAGGAGGGACAGAAAGGGGGGAGAGAGAAGACATGTTATTTAAAAAAATATTCCCTGTTTTGTCCTTCTTTCCTTTGTCAAAAATAAAATGAAACAAAGTAGAATAGAAAAGTGCAAATATTGTCAATATATATCCAAAATCTTTTGCTGCAAATCAGGTGAAAATTGTCCTTCCAGAATATTTGTTATCTTGATCATTTCCAAGCATCAGGGCTATAGTCAAAAAGAAACTAAGCATCCTCAACATACAGTTATTGACACACTGTAATATATTATTGATTTCAACATGTGACTATAGTAAGTCCAAACCATATAGTGAAAGTGCCAAATCTTGAGTTGAATCTCCAACTGCAAGGCAACTGAAACCAACCATTGTTAAATATTACCTGAAATCTCTCTCTCTTTTCCTCTCTCTTCCCCCCCCCCGTCTCTCACACACACACACAAATTAAACATTCTTTTCAGCAATCATAGCAATCTCACTCCACAACAAAGTAAAAACATCCATCTATATATAAGTTGTGTAGGAATCCATTATCTATATCCTTTTATTGAAAGAATTAGATTTGATACAGGTATACTAGGGCTGATGCATAGAAAACAATATTTTTTATCATATGTTTCTCCCAAGGAATATCCATCAGGAAAAGAGCAGAGATCCAGGTCAGAACAGATGCTTTCTTTTCAAAAGGTTTTCAGTTCAATGATGGCATCTCTGGAAGACTCTCAAGACATACTTGATAGTAACTTCTCTATATAAAGATATGGTGACTTCCATTTGTATATATGGTTCTCCTCATATAATGCATCCAAAGATATTTCTGTTACTATTACTTAAAACCAAGGTAATTTCTTACTTACTACTAAAGTGATTTAAATAGAAAAATGTCCTTCCAAAGACATATTTACTTAAGAGTTTTTTTTAACACTTCAATACTGATCATAGGGAAGCTCCAGAAGTAGAAAATTTGTTGATTTTCCAAAATTGGATTCTTGTATATGGATTTTTAAACATCTTATTGCAAGTTTAATTTGAGGTAATATTATTTTGGCATGGAAATTTAAGCTTCAAATCAAACAAAAAATATCAGAAAAATTTACACTAACATTTTCTTGTCACCCAAAGTATAATTATTTGAAACTTTTATTATGGGGTGTTTGAGCAACCAATTCATTGCTTCATGCATATATTATGTGTGTCTAATGTAATATAAATTAAAATTTGCTATATTGATATATCCTTAATCCCCAGAATACAGATTTGGCTATTTTGGCATGATCAACGTTCCAAGATATATGTATAAAATAAATAATGTCTTCTTCCAGGCAAGTTTTGTTTTTGATGACCACATAGACAAGTTGAAATTCTTTTCTTGGCAATAATATAGAAATGGTATGCTACCCCCTTATCATGCAACTTTTAAAAGTTTTTCAACTTTCCAGTTCAGTTTATAGCCCTGAAATTCTTTCATGATGATGTGCCACCCAAATCCTAAGGAGGCCTTTTTTTTTTTTGTCAATGAGCCACATTTAGCTCACTGTCACTAAATGAACAGAAACAGGTATACAGATATTGAAAAATGTATGCTCACATTTATGTATGGTATTGTTAAAGGGAACATCTTTGTAACATCTGTGTTTGCCTTGCCTAACACAAGTATTCTCTAAATTTCTCATTTTTCTCAACTCCTAAGAGGTTGGCAGAGAAAGGAATTAAAATAAAGACTTTAAGATAAGGGGTTTTTTTTTTTTGTATTCTTATTTCTGTTGTACCAGATTTACTGAAAGAAATACGATTTTCCCCCTAAAATAATTTCTTTTGAAACTGGTTTGTGGCATTATCTTAGAGCAATAACTAAATGCATAGTAAGAATAGTGGCAAGTTCTAAAACCAATAGATTTTGCTATTTTATATATGACTGAGCAAAATATGCCAGTACTTTTAAGGCTGACTTCAAGAAAGTTTTGCTTTATTTTATTTTTCATTTTTTATTTTTTATTTTATTTAATTTTTTAATTCTGATGTCCAAAATGACAATGTTTAAATTTAAAGTTTTGAAACTTAGCAGGACCCCTACCATGGGTCAAAAATACTTAACGAGACTGGGGCAAAGCCGCAGTTCGATATAAGTCTTCATTATCATGTAACATTATTATTATTATTATTATTATTATTATTATTATTATTGTTGTTGTTGTTGTTGTTGTTGTTGTTGTTGTTGATGATGATGATGATGATGATGATGATGATGATGATGATGGCTCAGAACACTTAAGATCCTAATCAGACTCAGATCAAAATATGGACTGAAGACCAAAACCACACATGGGCCTTTGAAAATATTGGATGTTGCTCTTCCAGTTACTGCCGAATTATGGAACAGAGGGCATTCAGCAATGTACAAAAGCCATTGCACAAAAGACCTGTTGTAAATGTAGCCTAGTGGATTTCTGAATGAAAATAGAATAGAATAGAGCTGGAAGGGACCTTGGAGGTCTTCTAGTCCAGCCCCTACTCAAGCAGGAGAACCTATACCATTTCAGACAAGTGACTGTCTAGTCTCTTTTAAAAAACCTCCAGTGATGGAGCACCCATGATTTCTGAAGGCAAGCTGTTCCACTGGTTAATTGTCTTCACTTTTAGGAAGTTTTTCCTTAATTCCAGGTTGCTTCTCTTTTTGATCAGTTATCAACCATTGTTTCTTGTCCTGCTCTCTGGTGCTTTGGAGAATAATTTGATCCCCTCTTCTTTGTGGCACCCCCTCAAATACTGGAAATAGCACTAAGAAAGTAGGATGAAGCCTATGTCTTAAATTTTGCATGGCAGTTAGTGCTTCTAGCAAGGCATCAAAACAAGCCCAACATAGATAATTACCTTCAGTCTATTCACTTTTTGGAGTTGTTAATTTTATTTTATGGTTCACAAGAAGTATCAGCTTTTATAGCTATGTTCCCTTTGGTGATGGAGAACAGAGGCTGTGAATTGTCAGAACTGTAGTGACAGGTGACCCTGGGTTCTACTACTTATGCTTTCAAATGCTAAAAAAATAGTACAAATATTTTACTTATAAATTTCTCGTTGATTACATCCTTGTGAGAAATGCATTCCATTTCTCTTCAGCTACAATTGTTTAAACCAGGAATGGGGAACCAAGGCCCTTTTATGACTTGTGGACTTCAACTCCCAGAATTCCTGAGCCAGCCATGCTGGTTCCACATGTCCACATGTCATAAAAATGTCAAGGTTCCTCACCCCTGGTTTAAACTAATATTATTCCCAGATGCAGATTATTTTCACAGCGCATATTTAAATCTTCTAGGAGAGACTATAGTTTAGAGCACAGGTGTCAAACTCAATCATGTCATGTGACATAGCGTGACATTTTTTGCCTTTGTGAAGCCTGGGTGGGCGTGGCCTGCATGTGACACATCGGGCCTGTGGGCCACCAGTTTGACACCCCTGGTTTAGAGAGTTAAGACTGATGACCGGGATATTGCTGTGATCAGAGCGCCATTATGGATTTCTTGAGGTGACTGTTTCTTAGGTTTCTTAGGATATCTTGAGCTGACTGGTTGCCTATACAAAGAGATGAGTAAAGGATGACCTTTTTGAAGACTTATTCTTAAGTGGTGGAGAACATTTGGCAAATGCTTCACCCATCAAAGCTGGTAGATTGGTGTTGATAAGGAATAATCAAAACTAGCAACCCTCTGTAAACAGTATGCTGCTTAACTTTTCTGGATATTAACAGCTCCATTAAACAAAACATATCACTAGGAATAAAAGAAAACAAAGACCGGTCTAAAAAAAGAAAAGAAGCCTTTTAGTTTTAGTGCAGACTTTAATTGAAGAAATGTTTAAAAAAAAAAAAAAAAAAAAAACTTAGCCAAGTTTTCAAAAGCATGTATTAGTCACTAACAATATAGTCTCATGCATATGCTCAATATTTAGGCAATTTACTATTTTTATCTTAATTAAGATATATCTTTTCAGCCAGCAACAAGCCAAGTCATCTGTACTGTCATTATGTTAGTACAGCTCTAAATTCATGGGTCTGTCTGGCATTGGGGGATGCTTCTTAAGATAATTCTTTAAAATAATCTTATGGAGTTTTATTTTTCTGGTGGTTCTTTAAGCAAAAGAAATTTAACAAACTGATAATGATATCATTTCTATTATATCCTTAGAGTGCTGTGGCATGCTTCAGCATTGTCCAGCTTTCAATGGGCATCTCTGACAGATCTAATAACCAAATTCCTGCCCTAGAATATTTCTTCCCATAGGTTTATCTCTAGTTCCATGCAAATCTCTGTGTTAGTCCTCTGTGCTTCAGTTTAAAAAATGGCTTGTCTTCTGATCCAGTATGATGTCAAATGTATTTTCCATGTTTAGAAAGTAATTTTCTGTATTTCTGGTTGATTCTCAGGGTGTGTGTTTTTTTTTATTTAGAATTTTGTGTAGTGGCACTTAGGAACTGTCTTTGCGATTGTGAGGTAGCTGAGAGTGCTGCTGACATTTCTTTGCATTTTTGCGTTTGTCCAGCTGCAGCTTCAAATGTTCTGATCATCCTTCCTGATCAGAAAAGATTGATAGGATGAAAACCTTCTTAGGATTTAATTGAAGGATGAGGAATCAGGGATACTGCAATCTATTGGACCAATGACCATAGGTAATCCTTACTTAGTGACTATAATTGGGACATGCAACTTGGTCTCTAAGGGTAATGGTTACTAAGTGGAAAATCACCTGACTGTGATGGGCGTATGACCTTACTTCCCCTTTGGTCATTAGGCACAGTGTTGTGGTGGCTAAGCAAAAAAAGATCACATATGTGATTTATGATTTTCCACTTAGTAACCATTACCTACATACATATACCCATACATCCAATGGTGGAATTCAGGCAGTTTGCACCAGTTCAGCAGAACTGGTAGCTAATTTTTTGTTGCCCAGGCTCAGAATGGACTTCCGGAAGCAGCATCCACACAAAGAACCAGTTGTTCACATATTTGAATCCCACCACTGCATACATCCACATCTTATCCACTTTGGACCAAGTAGTTTTCTTGCAGCTAACTAATATTCTTCTATCCAGGACATAGCATATAAGAGATACTTGAGCAGGGTCTGCAGGATTGCCTGGGATGCTACACATCCTCTTCACAATGTTTTCCTTGTCGCCTTCTGGGGAGGAGGCTTCGTGATATCCAAAGCAGAACATCCAGATTCAGTCACAGTTTTGTGCCATATAGCATCTACCTTCTGAACTAGTGGGCCAGTGTGCTCACAGTAAAAAATCACAATAAAGGTTAGCTTATCTCTTCTCTTAGGAGAATGTGGAAAACAGCACATACTCCTGTATTCTATGCAGGAATTTCAGTCTAGCCCTTACCACATACACCATCTTCTGACATACCACAATTGAGTGGCAAAGAAATTGTCTCACTTGCACAACAAAGTATTGTGGGAACCCAGAAGGATGGAGTTAATCTGGAAGTGATATAAATGTGCAGGTACCTTGGTACATAGTCATTGGTTCCAATAACAGTTATTTAATGAGCAAGAATTGTGGCAACTTATACAATTAACACAGAAGAAGTTCAGATTCAAAATGCAATGACTCCAGCTTTTGCATATGCCAGTTTACCATTAACACTGCACTATTCCAGCAATTTAGTAGGTCTTTCAATATTTTCTTCACTGTTAGTCTGTGGAGTAGTGTTTCTCAACCTTGGTGGTTTAAAATGTGTGGATTTCTACTCCCAGAATTCCCCCACCATCATGAGTGCTGGGAAATTCTGGGTGTTGATCCACATATCTTAAAGTTGCCAAGGTTGAGAACATTGTTATGGTGTAACAATTCCAGCTCTACCTTTGTTCACAAGGATAGCCATTTCATTTCTAATTCTACTGGTGTGTAGCCAGCCATTTCAGATCTGCTCTCAGCTGTTGTCTTTTTTTCATTTGTAATGATGATTGGAATGGTAATAGTAAGGTTTCTGATTTTGACGGGTGAAGGGGGTGGTGGAGGTAGGATGGTGCTAAAGCGTTCATTCCAGACTTCTTGTGAATTTGTCTTCATTGTTCTTCAAACATACACTCTGCTATTACTAATCCTGTCAGTGAAACCCATGCTTAAAAGGCTTTATCACCTACTCCAGTACCTACATTTGAACAGGATTATTAACACAGTAAGATTGTGACTATCCATTCTCTCCCAGTTGGCAGAATAGTCATGATAGTAGGAATTAGTCTCTTTTGAGAATTCTTACGAATTTTGAAGCTTGTTCCAATGTGAGATGAATGCTCAAGAAAGCCAAGTTAATGTTTTGATCAATGAGTAGGATATTTGTATAACTATATCAACAGCAATAAGGATAACAAAGCATTCTTTTCTGCCACTATGACATCTAATAGTGCTAGCTAGCAAAATATTTCTAAACAATGTGAGATCTCCTTTAGTTACCCTAAAATGCCTAAACTTTTAGTAGTATGTTGTGAATATGGTAGGCATAATCAGAATTGCTACTTGATATTTGGGTGGCACCTCCCGTCAGAGATATCTTTTTCCAATCTTATTCAATTAATGAACCAAGACTGTTCTAGACAATACATATTTTGTTATTATTCTGTAAAATGTAAAGGAAAAATCAGACAGGGGAAGGCTGTTTTATAAGAAAACATGCTCCCGATACTTATCCATATACCATATACCATAATTCCATATGACAAAGGAAAGAATCATTGTTAAGATGGGATTTTTATCCATACTAAGGAATTTGTTCTCCTTCCCAGTTAATTGTGTTATACATTTTTAACCAATCAAAATACTAATACTTAGCCAATTAAATTATACAGAAAGCAAGGGCATTTTATAAGACCTTTATAATGGCAGAAATACTATTCCTTAACAGAGCAAGAGATCTAGTGATTGGAATACATTGCCGGGGAATCCCATATTTCATCAGAAATTTTCATTGCAAATTTTGAGTGAGGAAAAGTCCATTGGGACCTCTGTAGATCTGCAACACTGAAAGATCCAAATATGAATTGAAAAAAAAATGTTTACTACTAGAACAGAGATGGGACTGGAATATTTATTTTCCTTTCCTTTCCTACATGTTCTTCTCCTATATACATCCACAGCATTGAACTGGGTGGTATTAATCCCTTTCATGGGCTTCCCCAGAGTCGTGGTGGTGCAGTGGTTAGAATGCAGTATTGCAGACTAATTCTGCCAACTGCCAGCAGTTCTATTCTCACTGGCTGAAGGTTGACTCAACCTTCCATCCTTTTCAGGTCAGTAAAATGAAGACCCAGATTGTTGGGGGCAATATGCTGACTCTGTAAACCCCTCAGAGATGGCTGTAAAGCACTGTGAAGCAGAATATAAGTCTAAGTGCAATTGCTATTGCTATTCACACTTAACTGGGAGATGGCTCAATTGAGCTCCATTTTCTATGTATATAAGAAGTGGTTGCCACTTCATCAAGCTGAGACTGGCATGGATACATCCATGTGGTTTTCTTGGCAACAGTACAGAAGTAATTTCCCATTGTCTTCTTCTGGAATACTATTTTGACTTTCCAGTCAAACCTATAGCCATGGGATTTCCTTGTGGTTTCCTATCTAAGGAGCCAGGTCTAATTCTCCTTACTATTTTTTTTTTTTTGAATCAGCAAATTTAACATCTGGTGTGGAGTCCCTTTTATAGAGATAATTTTAATGTTCCAGAATTTTTTAAAAAAATGTGGCCAGGAATGTCAAATTGAGAAGGAATAACTTTGATTATACATCTGCTTCACTGAAACAATGACACCAGACATCTTATTTGTGGTTACATGTCTGGTACAGCAACATCTAGGAATGTCCAAATCAGCTTTTACATCTTCTGTTCTTTTATCAGTGTTTCCTCTTTATGTTAATTCTTGATCTTTATTATGGAAATACTCAATTCCAAATCAACAATATTTGAAATACTTCTTTTGCGATTGGAGATGCATAGATATGATGAGCTTTAAAATGTATTTTAAATTGCTTGAAGCAATCAAAAGGACAAAAAAAATAAGAATGAGTAAATTATTTATGGGGGGAAAACTTTTCCAAACAAAAAATGTTTCCACTTCCTAGGTCATTGCTGGGAAGTATTTATTTAGATGCATTCTATACAACCCAAGACATGTATTAATAGAAATTATAAATGTAGCAAAACTAGTAATTATGTATTATTAATCTTTCATATTAGGATATCTCTACTTCTGTCTCATCTTTCATACTAACTTTCTGTATCAAGTTTCATAGGATGTACTAAAATGAATTCTGATACTACAAATATGTAGATATTTCTCAGAGAAACATATCTGATTTTTTTTCTGAACAGTGTAAAGAGACTGAGACTTTTTTGCATTTTGTCAGTATTCATGGGGTTTGGGTGACTATGTGTAAGGCAAGAGCAAGAATTCTAATCATAACTGAACTTAAGATTACTAAATGATTTTCATTTTAGTATGCATATTCTGACCTCTTTAGAGTAGTGATTAGGTATAACCTACTACTTGTCAGCAGGCATTAAAAAAATCTGATGTATTATATTATAAATATCACATTTAAGTAGGAATTTAAGTGAATCTGGATATATATTAAGCTTCTTGCATCCTGTTGTGTTCTGCAAATATAAATGTATTATATACCTCTAGAAAAACTTTAAAAAGAGGGCAGGTCCATAACTCTATGGAACCCAGTTCAGTCCACAGAATTACTTTATTTCAGGTTGTAGAACTGAAAGATATCAGAGACCTTCTTATGTGGTTAACAGGATCAGAACATATACTATTGGCAGGTAAGTGTGGCTGGGCTCCACACATTGACATAACTGTCCTTCCAGAAATAATGCTGTGATTGCAGCTTCTCAGTGCTTTGTCTGGGGCTGAAGGGAAGGAATTCCTACCTCAACCTGTTTCCCTGCTTTGGGGCTTTCCACATCCCATCAGCAAGGGAGGCAACATACAACCATTCATTAATAACCACCTGAACTTACAGTGACACTGAAATGAGTCACTTTGAAAGAGACTATTTCAAAGGTAGGGCAGAGTCTCTGCTGGCACTTTTTCTACCATCTCAAAGAGGAAGAATAGCATTACAAAGAATTCCATGTATTCTTGCTTTACATCCTTGTTGGTCTACACTAATCTCATCAATTTCCTAAGATAAGGCTCCATACTTTGCATATCATGATGATGAATGGTTACCTTATTTTCATAAACTGTGCATACCAGAAACATATCACTCTTTGTTTACTTTTGTTTATAAACAAAAGCATGATGGTATAATGCAGGGAAAACTACACCAGGGAGGAAAAGGAAGGACTTGGGTGAGAAGCAAAGAATAAGGAGAACTGAAAGAGCTATGTATGTTTAAAATGGTTATGTAATAAGTTGTAAATTATCCTGTAAAATTCAACAAGCTTCAGAAAACAAGGCCTTCATGTCTTCAAATTTGGCTCTGAATAAAGAAAAATTATGCTAATAGAAGTTACAATGTAATGGTCCTATGGAGAACAGTTTGTAAATCTATGTCCATCTCTCCAAAATAGTAAATTTGTGTGGGCACACTAATGAACATGGGCATACACACTAATGCTATATGACTCATTCTATTAATTATTGATTATTAATAAATGCAATGATTAATACCTAGAATTACTTCTCATACTGTAGAACCATTACTATTAGTAATTTCAGTAATAATATTGTAGCAGTTTTACTGCACAAACTGTATTATACAGTTACTATGTCACTCATTTAACAGGTTAATATAGTGGATTTGCACTTTAATTTAATATTATATTCACTCTTAAGTTATTTTCATGCAGATCAGATTCGGAATGCAGTTTGAAGAATCAATGTGGATAAAAAAAAGACTAAATGGAAATCCTTGCTGGCACTGAATGATAAAGACTCTAGGCTCATTTTTAAAATTAGGAATAGATGTGTAATAAAGTTAGATGAATAGTTAAACTCTTGATACTACCAGCATTTCCTGTGCAAGGTAAGCCTTTCTTTTGCTGATCTTTGCTTTTCCATATCAGTAATACTGTTCCCTCCAGGATTCAGTACTGAAAAATGTAGGTGAATTCAGAAGTTAGAACATAAAAATAGTCCTCAACTTATAACAGTTTATTTAGTGACCATTCAAAGTTACACCGGTACTGAAAAAAGTGACTTATGACCATTTTTCACACTTACGATTGTTGCAGCATCCCCATAGTCACCTGATCAAAATTTGAACACTTGGCAACTGACTCATATTTATGACGGTTGCAGTGTTCCTGGGTTACGTGATCCCCTTTTGCGACCTTCTGACAAGCAAAGTCAATGGGGAAGCCAGATTCACATAACAACCATGTTACTAATTTAACAACTGTAGTGTTCACTAAACAAATGTGGCAAGAAAAGTCAGAAATGAATTTCTCACTTAGCAACATGATTTTTGGGCTCAATTGTGGTCATAACTCGAGGGCTACCTGTATTGAAAAAGAAATAGAGAAATAGCAAAAATAAAAAGCATAAAGCTGTAATGTTTTCTAGATTTGTTCCTTTGGCTCCATGTCTTCTCTTCTTCCAGTGAAATTAATGGATCAGAATCTGAGTCTGAATCCTAGACTCTTGTAATAGAAGCCTCCCCCCTTTGGATCGATTGCTGGCTATTGCCAGTGGAACCACTACTTTCATTCCTGGCTATTAAAGCACCGCAAGGAGGCCTTTGAACTATGGTGTTGGAGAAGACTCCTGCTAGTCCTTTGGACTGCAAGGCATTCAAACTGGTCAGTCCTAGAAGAGATCAACCCTGACTGCTCTTTAGAAGGCCAGATCCTGAAGTTGAAACTCAAATACTTTGGCCACCTAATGAGAAGAAAGGACTCACTGGAGAAGGGCCTAATGCTGGGAAAGATTGAGGGCAATAGAAGAAGGGGACGACAGAGAATGAGGTGGCTGGGTGGAGTCACTGAAGCAGTAGGCGTGAGCTTAAATGGACTCCAGAAGATGGTAGAGGACAGGGAGGCCTGGAGGAACATTGTCCATGGGGTCGCGATGGGTCAGACACGACTTCGCAACAAACAACAACAACAAGACTAATTCTGCTGACTGTCAATTGCCAGCAGTTTGACAGTTCAATTCCCATTGGCTCAAGGTTGACTCAGCCTTCCACCCTTCCGAGGTCAGTAAAATGAAGACCCAGATTGTTGGGGGCAATATGCTGTAAACTGCTTAGAGAGGGATGTAAAGCACTGTGAAGCGGTATATAAGTCTAAGTGCTATTGCTATTGCTATATCCACATTTGTTTCCTTTAAGGAAACAGCCCCCTTCACTACATTATTTTATTTTTAACTATTCTAAACAGGGAATGCTAGTGTTTTAGAACCTTTATTACTGAAGTATGCAATACCTATGATTTTCTTATGCTTCCTTAACCAGCAAATGATGTGGTAAGATTGTGGGTAGTGGCAGCATGTGGAACAGAATCATTTTAATTTGTCCCATCTGGCATATTAACATTAATAAAAGATGTTTAAAAAGAGAGATGCTTTGAAAGGCTTTCACCTACTGATTTAACAAGATAATAAGAAAAGCTTGCAATCTGCTGCTCAATCTAACTGATAAGAATAAGAAGGAGCTTAAGATGATGCCCAGGGAGATTAACCTCTGAATCACTGATATTAAAAAGCCTGCTGATTTCAAGCTAGGAGTGGAAAAAGTAGTTCTTAAAAACCACTTATTTTTGATTAATTGAGTAAATCCACCTATGCAGAATGTATATAAAGCTAATTTAAACAATATTGCCAACCATCTAGGGATATTTAGGCAACCAGGTCACTGCAAAAATTTGAGCATTCTTAACCTCAGAAATCGTGCACAAAGGATACCTCATGCTGTGTTATTAACAACTCTTTAATTGTCCCATTAACATTTAACTATCAAAGACTTCTATTTTAAGACTACACTGAGGGAGTAGAAAACAATATTAACTCCACTGGCACAGTTATACCCAAAGTTATTGTAGTTATTTGGATTAAAATTTTCTGTTCCTGTTAGCATTCTGGGAAAGGTAGAATTATTTGCTGCTATGGTACAGTGCCCTGTTAACAATGGGTGAGGATGCTATAGTTACCTATCTCTTAGGAACAACTTCAAACAAACACAACATGGAAAAAGTAAGGTCTGTTCAGAAATGATATTATATAAACCTTTCTGTACTGGTATAGGCTTCCTTCAGTTTAAATCAGGTAACTAGTATAGAGATGGATGAAAATGAATTGTACCGGGAGTTCTACAATGAATTTAAGTATTTCTGTACTAAATCCACACCAGATCCATGAAGGGAATATATTGGTAAGAATGAAGTCAGGAAAAAAAAAAAGCTATGATGTTGGAATATGGAAAGTGGTACTGATTTTATAAAAACTAGATGGAGACAAGGGAGTTATTAAGTTTTAAAAAGTGTGACATGTTTACAATACCTCTTGATTCCTAGAACGTGCTAGAGACCCTTTGCATGATGCTTCCTATGGCCATTCCGTGGTTGTATGGGCAGTCCGGGAAATGCCAGGAAAGAAAACTTTACATTGTAATGGAAATATTGATGTGCCTGTTATTGTTAGTTGGTTGGCCACGGAGGATGCATGGATCATATTTCTCATTTTCCTTTGTGTGCATACTAACATGAGGGAGAGAGGGATGAGGAGGGGAGGCGGAGGGAGGGGAGAGGGAGGGAAGGAAAGGAAAGGGTGGAAGGGGTGAAAGAGAAAGACAGATAGACAACTTGAAGTCAAGCCAAACGCAGTGGAGACATAGCAGTGCCATTTCATAAACACAAATGTCTAAGGAGCTGGATTCTACTAGTGCTGTGCCTAATTTGCCTTCTGCCTGTGTTTTTCAAACATTTCCTATTATTTTGATTGAAAAGAAATTGTGCTTTTTGTTTTCACAGAAGACAGCAAACTTAGAGGATTTTTATGTTGGAGCAGAGAGTCCTTTCACTTTAGTCATGAGCTGGTCCAAGGGAGCGTGTCATTGTCATATTTCATTATATGAACATCTCTCTGGCAACCTGCAGTGTCCCTGCCTTCCCACACTTCAATTACATCCCAAGAGAAATCATAAAAAAATTTCCTCATATGGAGATTTTTTTTTTCATATTAGAAACTAAGGACAGTCAGAGAAATTGCAGAAGGGGAAACACTAGCAGCAGTCTCTCCTCCTTTGCTCACCAAGGCAAATCAAGAGGTCTATAGAACAAAGTAGAAAAACAGTTGCCTCTCTCACAAGAGGAGAAAACTTTCTGGAAAATGGAGATAAGATGTTGGCACAGTTATTACAGATATTTTAACTCTGATATGCATTTAGCACTTGTATTCTATTATTCTGAAATGCTTCCAGTACATTCCTTTCTTACAATTTCATGTAACTTCAATTCATCCTCTCCTCCTCCTCCTCCTCCTCCTCCTCCTCCTCCTCCTCCTCCCAAATCTTGGAATTCCCCTCTTAAACTCTAAATATGGTTCGTGTTAAAGGATGATCAGCTTACATTTGCCAACCCACACTATTTATCTATCAACTGCTAAAGTGTTGTTTTCCATTCTCTGTAACAAGAGAACAAAAAAAGGACAAGAGAACTGGTTGTTGTTACAAAAATCAGAACCTTCCTTCTGTGCTGAGCACAGGAACAAAGGTGTACTACCCAGGAGTAACACAAATGTTAGTAAAGCTTCAGGAATTGAATATCTGAACATAAGATCCTAATTATCAGATTATTTTTTCCTGTATTTATATATGTATTTAGATGTGATTCTCGATTTCAGATTTCTGAACAGCCACTTTCCAGGGCTTTCCACTTTCTACCATTTTCAAGATGGGATGGAGCATTCTTTATGGCAAGAAGCAAAATAGTCAAAAATTTGTTCATTGAGATCAAGGAGAGGTTGTAGAAGCTTTTTAAAGTAGCTTCTTGGCCACTCATCCAACATTTCTCTTTAAGTTGAGTAAAATTATTCATCTGTTTTTCCCCTATACTTTAGGAATATTAAACCAATATTTTATTTAGTTTTAAGCATAGTAATAATAATAATAATAATAATAATAATAATAATAATAATAATAATAATAATAATAATAATAATAATAATAATAATAATAATAATAATAATAATAAAGTTGTAAGGGACCTTGGAGGTCATCTAGTCCAACCCCCTGCTCAGGCAGGAAACCCTATACCATTTCAGACAAATAGCTGTCCAGTCTCTTCTTAAAAACTTCCAGTGTTGGAGCATTCACCACTTCTGGAGGCAGGTTGTTCCACTGGTTAATTGTTCTAACTGTCAGGAACTTTCTACTTAGTTCTAGGTTGCTTCTCTCCTTGATTAGTTTCCATCCGTTGCTTCTTGTCCTGCCTTCAGGCACCTTGGAAAATAGCTTGACTCCCTCTTCTTTGTGGCAGCCCCTCAGATATTGGAATACTGCTATCATGTCCCCCCTCGTCCTTCTCTTCATTAAACTAGACATACCCAATTCCATCAACCTTTCCTTATATGCTTTAGCCTCCA
>NW_015386352.1:575598-596590 GCF_001527695.2 Protobothrops mucrosquamatus
TTCTCTGTACTCTTTCTAGAGTCTCAACATCTTTTTTACATCGTGGTGACCAAAACTGGATGCAGTATTCCAAGTGTGGCCTTACCAAGGCATTGTAAAGTGGTATTAATACTTCACATGATCTTGATTCTATCCCTCTGTTAATGCAGCCCAGCACTGTGTTGGCCTTTTTGGCAGCTGCAGCACACTGCTGGCTCATATTTAAGTGATTGTCCACTAGGACCCCGAGGTCCCTCTCACAGTTACTACTATTGAGCAAGGTACCCCCTATACCATACCTGTACATTTGGTTTTTCTTGCCTAAATGTAGAACCTTACTTTTTTCACCATTGAATTTCATTTTGTTAGACAGCGCCCAGTGTTCAAGTCTATCCAGATCCTCCTGTATCCTAAGCCTGTCTTCTGGAGTGTTGGGTATTCCTGCCAGCTTGGTGTCGTCTGCAAATTTGATGATTTCCCCATCTATCCCCTCGTCCAAATCATTGATGAAGATGTTGAAGAGCACTGGGCCCAGAACAGAGCCTTGGGGCACCCCACTAACAATAGTGACTAACAATAAGCAAAGGTGACTAACAATAAGCATTAAACGAGGCTGTAAAATATTGTTTAGCAAATGTAGCAGGTTATGGGAGGGATTGCATCTCCACAATATCTTTTGTCATTTCATTAGATTGGGCAAAGTGAGCAAGTTCTGCATCTCATTGGTGAAGCAGTGTCACTTGGAGGCTCCATTGAAAAGTGTGTTCTCCATCATGGCTCCTATCTCCTAGAGTAGCCTCCTCTATGACATAAGGATTGCTTCCAACACTGCTAAGCTTTATTAAGGCTACACTGGGATCAGGGAGTTAATGACACTCTGATGTTGCTGAAGGTGTGCTTGTTATGTTGTTTTTCAGGGCCTTAAGCTGGTCTTTCTTTAATGGGTTGTGGATCTGGTCTTGCTTTTAACTTTGCTCACTGCAAGAGAGCTTTGGGGATGTAAAATAATTCAGCATTTCCCCAACTATAATATTATTCATTTGTCACTGTCCTAACAATTCAAGAAATAAAATTATTTATTGGTAATGAGGAGACCCCCAGCTAAATATCCTCCTATTCTAGATTTTCTTTATACAAAAAAATAATTGAAGAACTCATTGAATGTTCAGGTACTTCAGAACAACTGGATAATATGGAGAAGAAATGCTGTTTAATTTCTTGTTCAGTTTCAGTAAACAAACAGCTGTAGTACAATTTCATAACAATAAAATCATATGTATGCAAGTTACATATGGAAATGTTTAGAAAGTTCACATTATGTTATTGTTCAATTATATTAAATGCCCTTTCATTTATAGATAGGAGGGGGTGGGTTGGTCTGTTTTTTCTGCCTTTTCTGTCCAAGTATGGCTGCTGTGAGTGACTGAGTGCATAATTTTATATCCCAAAAGAG
Organism: Protobothrops mucrosquamatus; assembly: GCF_001527695.2. NCBI lineage: Eukaryota > Metazoa > Chordata > Lepidosauria > Squamata > Viperidae > Protobothrops > Protobothrops mucrosquamatus. The sequence continues at coordinate 577,031 of NW_015386352.1, forward strand.
CCTTTAGCATTCTACTTTTTCTAGTAAGCAGCTGCAAATTTTCATGCAAACAAAACAAATTCTGCTTATGCATTTGGTAATTTTAAAAATCACTAATGGATTACTTCAGTCTTGCTCTTTAAAATGACTGAAATGTTGAATGGAGTTATAAAAGAGACCCACAAAGAAGAGTTTTCTCATATAGAAAATTCAGTGCCTCTCTAGAATTAAATTAGAGCAGGATTCTTTTTTTGTGACTTCCAAGCACAGAGCTCCATTCTTGAAATCCTATCCTGCCTAATGTCCTTGCTATTCCTGTATGGAGCAGAGTGGGAACTGGACCAGACAACCTTATAGCTCTGTAATATGCTTCACGAGTGGCTGGGACTAAGACCCTTTTTCATTTGTTTCTAAGGCACTAAATTTTTTCATCAGGAAACAATGGATCACATCACCAAACATACGAAATATACACGAAAATAATTTTACTTCAGGAAAAAAAAATCTGTTTTGTGAACACAGTAATTTCCATTAGTAGCATAAATAGAATGCCGAGAAGAAAATGATAACAATGAAGCAATGCTGGTAACATAGCAGTGACAATGCGGAATAGAGGGTATGGCTGTTTACTGAAAGTATGGGGTTTTTTTTAGCATATCTATTTTCATCCAGTTGTACAGAATATATATTCTAAATGAATTTGGACCTGCAATTTGAGCAGGCCTGACAAAGATTCATAAAGAGATGAGTGGAGTGTTCAATAAAGAAGACTGAAACACCCAGTAAATTGGTTCCACAAACAAAGGTAGCTTTGTGCATGCATTTCCAAAATATTATGCCACATGGCAAACATCCTCATTCATCTGCTCTTTGCTTATTTTACTTATATCCAAATGTTTAACCCCAGTAGATCTCAAAGCAACTTAAAAACAAGGTTGCATTTCCTTCCTCCTGATGTCACCTGTTAGTTCACACTGAGTTGTCAGAGTCATGCCAGCATGAAGTTTTGAAGCTAAGCAAGACCTTTTAAGGCACTTACAACATATTGAAAAGTGGTTAAAAGGATGAAAAAGGGGAAAAAGTTAGGTTACAATTAAATTAAAATCAGAAAATATAACTAAGCCTATTATGGGTTGCTTGTTTATGGCTTTCCATAATGCATAATCCCAGCTGTAGGGATTTGCAAAACATTGTTTCTGATTAACAGTATCTGAAATCTTCAGCTGATGCAAAATGTGGCGGCATGTGCAGTTACAGTATGTGTAGGCTTAGAAGGACACACATTGCACTTTGGCTGTGTGATCTGCATTGATTTTCAGTTTGTTTCTGGGTCCAATTCAAGGTGCTGGTATTGACCTTAAAAGCCCTATATGGCATGGAGTCAGGTTATTTTTAAGAATCTGTTTTCCACACGTGAATTCTTTTCTGGTTTTATTAATCAAATGTCAAAATCTTTTATAATTTCCCTACTTCATATATGGTGGCAATCATGACACCTGGACTTCCAAAAAAGTGCTATGAAATGTGTCCCATTTACAGTTTTCCTTTGATGATAAAAAGTAAGTGACAATTTTATGTTATCTATTATATTTCTATGTGATCACATTTTTAAGGACTCATGGCAATGCACAGTTACAATAATTCAAGAAGCCATCATTATCAATCTAAGCCAATGAAGCCACATGTCTAGATAGAATTAAAAAGCTAACATAACTTTATAACATAACTGGTGTCTGTCAGTTAAATGTGAACCCATATGCTCTATGCATAGCTGGCTGGGGAATTCTGGGAGTTGAAGTCCAGACGTCTTGAAGTGGCCAAGGTTTAAAAACACTGCTCTATGGAACAGCTCCATTTTCTTTTCTTTTCTTTTCTTTTCTTTTCTTTTCTTTTCTTTTCTTTTTTTATAACAAGTTTTTTATTAGTTTTCCAGTTTTACAATTAAGTATTTGAAAAGCAACATGGTGATTGGGTTAGTCAATAGTTCAGTAACAACATCTTTAATACATATCTCAGGTTACATCATCAAAAATTCCTTCCCTTAACATTTAGTATATCATATTTACAGTAAGCTAGTAAATATCTGACTATATCAAGCTCAGTTAAAACATTTATCAATATGTTTTTGCTTATACATATCCATATCCTGTTTTTAAGTTTTACCTAATTTTAATGTTTAATTGCAATATTCGAATTTAACCTTTAATATCCATAGTATTTAATTTTCAGGTAGCCCAAATTTCCTTTATCTCACTACATAAAAGTTATACTATCTAAAATACACATATTACTTACGTAAGTATATTCTTATTTTATTTCATAAACATTTTCTATTTCTCATTCTAATACATCACCACAATAATGGAGTATCCTTTATTATCTCAAATCCATCATCTGCATTATCTGGGCTAAACAATAATTCAAAGCTATTTCCTGATAGTTAATTTTCATTTCCCTTATAAGTCTAAGTCCTCAATATTAAGCCAATTAATCCCTTGTTTTCTATTATTTTCCAACAATATTTAAATCTAATAATCAAATTTCCCTTCATCTCAAAGTCTCCCCTTAGCTCATTAGTTGAAACTTTAAGATCCTCTCTAGTAAATCAAAAGACCCAATTTTTTGAATCTAACTCTAGCTTTCTTTTTATGCCAACCAGGCTTCCATACCAATGCTTTTAGATCATCAGATAGAGCTCCCTTCATTCTTGTGTGTATTACTTGAATTAAAGGAGACCATCTGATTGTCAATTTTCTAGAGAAACTGGCCCATTTATAATCATTAAGTTGTCGCCCTGGTGGCATAGATCCCCATAATTGCCCTAGTATATTTGTCTTCCATTCGATCTGATCTTCTTCTTCCTCGGGTTTCATCTGGTTTGGGTAAAAAGTCATGTCCAATTTTATAGTTGTTGTTTGGTTGTCTATGTTTTCAGTAGGCTGTACTTGTTGATCTTTAACGCCCTCCATCTTGGTATTACTTTCTTCCACTTCTGATGATTTTTTAGTTGTAAGTTCTTTAGTTGCAATCAGGATTTGCTTATCTGAAATTTCAATACATTGTACTTGTTGATCTTTAAATTCCTCTGTCTTGGTATTAATTTCTTCCGCTTCTGTTGTTTTTGGGATTGTAAATTCTTTAGTTGCAGTAAGGGTTTCACTTTGTAGATTTAAGCTGGCACCTTTGTCTTTCAGTCTAGATTTAATTATCTCAGTGGCTTCAAGAATTTTTTCAAGTATAAGTTTATAATTAGCCAAAATTTGTTGCTGGTCCTCCTCCATTTCTGGGATGGTTATAGATGGTCCTTTAGTGAAGGCTATTTATTAAGCAAGAGTCAGTAAGTGTTCATCTCCACAGTTCCTAAAAAGCAATTTCACTAGCTGTTCTCTCAGCTTTCAATCTCTTTTAGATAATACCAAGGACAGATCTGGGCTATGAGCAGGTCTCTTTGTCAAGAGTATTCACTTGCTGTACCACGTTTCGCCACAAGATGTCCTTGATGGCATTTAAAGTCTTTTTCAAATCCCAGGCTAGGTTTTTATCCAATTTAACTTTTTTTCATCTTTTTTACAAGTAGATAGAGTAGCAAGTCCCCATGAGAGTAGGAACTTTTTGGGTCCCCAAATATCAAAAAGATGCAAATCCAATTATTTGGTTGTTCTTTTCAAGGCTTTATTTCCCCTAGTAGTCAGACACCGCCATTTTAGAGGGTGGGAAGAAATTTCAAGAGGCTTTTTACAGGAAAATACTTGAGGTACAAAGAAGGTAAGATCTCACCCAATTCCTCCGCAGTGCTTTTGAAGTGCTTGTTAGTAATTTTGGCCTCGGCTGGTAGTGGCTTAGTGATGGGCCATGTTAATGCCGATATTTTCCCCGTCAGTTCGAAGAGCTGCCTGGGATCAAACTGGAGGACTGCCACCCTCCCGCAATCACTCGGAGGTCCTCTTCACACTCGTCGCCCTTCTCAGGGTCCCCCAGTTATGAGAAAACTGGACAGCGGAGAGAGCGATCACCGTAAACGTCTGCCAGCGCTGCGATTGCAAACCGGAAGCCGGAACAGCTCCATTTTCAAAGTGTTCCTGAAGTAGAGGAGTGAAGATACATTACCAGGAAGTTATTGCAAATGGCAAACATACATCATCAAAACCCACTCATTTCTTGCTCTCCGCAAATATTTTCAAAATTCCATAACTTTTTAATGCAAAACTTGTCATAACACTCCTGAAATTTCATTACCTTTGGAGAAGTGGGAATAGTTAAGAATATTTGGGATTAAGGGCACAATCCTATCTGAGTGTAGCTAGAAGCAATATAATTTATTTAAATGTAAGACACATGTGGGGACGCCCATTAAAAATGGGCAAGGCTTCATTTATATGACTGCGTCCACATTTTTACTTTTTTTTGTCCATTCCCCCCACAGACACTTCTGGGGATTGCAATGAACTGACATTAGCACTATACTCCACTTTTTACACAATACTGACATTTGTGTCAGTATTGAGCCAACTGACCACTTCAACTCTTGCTCCACAAGAAATGAGGCCAAGGAAGTTTTACTCTGGAGCTATACTCCTTCCTTACTATGCTTCTCAGGAACACCAAGGCTCAGGAGGGGCTTTGCTTGAACTACATCTACCCTTTCCAGTTACTTCAGGAAGAGATTTTGTTGCGCAAAGCAACACAGTTGAATTTTTAAAGCTTTTTTTTTCTTTTGCAGAAGCAAAGCAGTGAGGTAAAAATAAAGGATAGGAGCAGGATTCTGGCAGGTTAACATCTTTGGCATCCTCTTGTTATCCAGCTGGAGAAAATATTTGCCCAGCTCTGCAAAACTGCTACTGAGAGTAAAAGGAAAGGCCAGTGGCTGTTTGGAAGTTTTCAGCTTCCCCACCCACTCTCATGCCCCCGAATTGGTAAACTTGTCTTATTTCTGAGTTAATACAAATTGGACTGAATTGTAACTATTGGATATATTGAATAACAGCTCAGGCCACACAAGTATTTCCTTGTTTATATTAATTCTTTTTTGATGTCTTTCTTTCCAAGCAACTTGGAAGAAAAAAGTGATAAAAAGTGGTTGAACAAATCAAATAAAAAACAAGGGAAACTAAGAAGCACAATATTAGAAATAAATGAGGAACATGAAATTATTCATAACCGAAGCAGGTCATGAGTACCTCACTGCCTAATCAAGTTTCCACTCCCTTTGCAACTGTAGAGAAAAAATCCTGTCAAATTGACTATATTGTCAGACTACTCAACAATACTTAAATTGCATTGCTCAAAACAACAATAATTTCTCAAGTGAACATTGTATAGAACATATATAAAACAGCCCTCTCTATCTAAATTAAGTAATGCTTCCTCCAGGACACTGCTAGTATCAGAGCAAAGAGAGTGGAAATTGAATTGATTCAGATATTGCTCCAAATATGTGCTCAACTTTCATCTCTGTATGTCTGTCTCAGTGTCTTTTTAGCTTTTGTTTCTTATCTGCTGCCAATTTTATTCTGCTGCCAGCTTAATGATTCATCACGTCCCTTCCTAGTGCTTGCCAGCAGAGTTAACAGAGAAAATTGAAGAAGTAGCAACAGAGACCACATCTGTAGAAAGTGATCAGGCCAAAGGACCATGCTTTTTTCAGATTATCTTGAAATTAAAATACATATACTCTCTATTTTTCACTGTAACTTGGTGGTGGCTATGGTGATGTTTGCAGAATCTCAAAAAAATAAAGTACAATTATTCAGTTCCTGCAAAGCATTAAGAGCAAATATTTCCATGAAGGAAAAAATCCCTATAAAGGGGATCATTTTTCATGCTGTACATGAAAGAAAAGGCATAAATATCAATACTGATTTATTTGCATAAGTTATTGTTATATTTCTAGGCTTTGATAAAGTTAGCTATTCATAGGGGTTGGTTTCATGCACTGCTGAGTCCAGTTACTAGATCAGCACTATCAGTTTTGACAAGGCTAATCTTTTTTTTAAAGGACTAGTGAGCTTGCTTTAGGGAAGCCCATCTCCAGTGGTGGGATTCAGCTGGTTCGCACCAGTTCGGCAGAACTGGTAGCTAATTTTTTGTTGCCCAGGGCCAGAATGGACTTCCGGAAGCAGCATCCACACAGAGAACCAGTTGCTCACATATTTGAATCCCACCACTGTGCCCATCTCCCATATGGGAATGCTGGGTTAAAACTCCGTCCAAGAGGAATTAGGGCAATGGTTCACTAACTCAGTGTTTCTCAACTACAGCAACTTAAAGCTGACTGAGGGATTCTGGGAGCTGAAGTTTTCAGTGTATAGTTGATGATGTTGAGAACACTGCACTAATTGTCCATCTCTCTTCTTTGATATACTGTACAGATAGTCCTCAATTTATGACCATACATTTAACAACAAGCTACAACGGCACTAAAAAAAGTTACTTACAAACAGTCTTCACAATTACGACTTTCACAGTATCTTTACGGTGCCATAATCAAAATTCAGTTCCTCAGAAACTAGGATATATTTACATACCAGCATGACAGGACTATGTGATCACCATCTGCAAGCTTCCCAGGGGATTTTCAATAAATAAAGCTAATAGGGGAAGCTGGATTCACTTAATGACCGCAGCAAAAATGGACATAAAATCAGGCATGACTCACTTAACTACATCACTTAGCGACAGAAGTTCTAGTCCCAATTGTGGTTGTAAGTTGAGTACTACTACATATTGACTGACTAATTTCAGTTTCTAGGTATACATAGATTTGTGACTATACAGCAATTTTAAGGTAAACTTTTGATTGCTGTTGCTTCTACAACAATTGCATCAGTGTAATTCAACAGGTATTTTATCTTTGCCTGGTTCTTTCTTATTTGCCAGCTGCTCTGGTCTCTTATATCTTACTTTCAAACAGAGTCAGTTCCTGAATATATTCTCTGTCTAAAAATCATTCTGTTGTCTACAATTCATTTTGTTTTTACAATCCATCTATTAAATTTATAGAATAATTTTTATCTCGTAACCTAATTTCCTTCTGTTGGATCCCTTCCATGATTATCCATGAGTAGGAGTCTTCCTTTAGGTGTAAATATTCCTGTGATTTCTCTGATTTTTTTTTAAAAAGTCTCATTTTCTTTTCTTGCAATTTCCTTCTTTTTTTCTTGTTTTACATTTTGAATGAGGTATGTTTCCTAGTCCTTTCATGTTGGACATTGAAAGCCTATGTTCAGTTACACTCTTTTTAGTTTTCAAGACTTTCATCCATGGCTATAAACGTTGTTTTTTTCTGAAAGCCCTTGAGATCTTTTCCTTTTTGAAGTCCTAGTGGGCAATCACTTAACCATGAGCCACCAGTATGTGGCAGCAGCCAAAAAAGCTAATACAATTCTGGGTTGTATAAACGGAGGCATAGAATCAAAATCATGTGAAGTATTAGTATTGCTTTATAAATCCTTAGTAAGGCCACACCTACTGCATCCATTTTTGGTCTCCACATTACAAAAAAGATGTTGAGACTTTGGAAAAAGTGCAAAGAAGAGCAACAAAGATGATTAAGGGCCAGGAGACTAAAACATATGAAGAACGGTTACAGGAATTGGTTATAGCTAATCTATAGAAAAGAAGGACTAGGGGGGACATGATAGCAGTATTCTACTATTTGAGTGGCTGCCACAAAGAAGAGGGAGTCAACTTATTTTCCAAAGCACCAGAAGGCAAGCAAGAAGCAATGGATGGAAACTAATCATGGAGAGAAGCAACCTGGAATTAAGGAGAAACTTCCTAACAGTGAGAACAGTTAACCAGTGGAACAGCTTGCCTTCAGAAGTTGTAGGTGCTTCATCACTGGAGGTTTTTAAGAAAAGACTGGACAGCCACCTGTCTGAAATGGTATAGGGTCTCCTGCTTGAGCAGGGGGGTTGGACTAGAAGACCTCCAAGGTCTCTTATGGCTCTATTCTGATTATATGTTTGCCACAGTTATTTGTAAAAACAAAAAAGGATATAAATAAAAAATAAAATAAAAATAAATAAGTTCTATGCATTCTGTTCTTGTGTTTTCCCCGCTGCAAGCAAACAATTCTCTCCTGCTAGGCTGCAATTTTCCTGCCACCAGCAGAACACTGACAGTATGTGCCTTGTAAAATGAGGAACTTCTCTTTTAACACTTTTAATCAGTGATCGACTTCATTTGCTACTTTGGCCTTGCCATGTCACATTCCCAGATCTATTTGTAAAAGTTTGACATACTAGAGGAAAGCCTTCAGATCTGGAAGATTTATCACTTGGCACTCAACCTTGTCTAAAAGTTCCAGCCATGTCTATACAATTTTCTTTGACAAAATGCAGAAGTGGTTTGACATTCCTTCTTCCAGGTGTCTTCACTACCATCAAGAGGTTGCCTTCAATGTATCAGATTATCCAGAGTTTTATGCCCTCAATTTTGACCTTATTGGTTGCTCTATTGGGGCCTCATGCTCTAGCTGGTATTACTCTCAGCTTCAGAAGCCACCAAATCCTCTTACCCCTAACAAGTGGTAATTCTCTGGGAGGAAAGGCATCTAACCAATAAGAATAAAACTGCACCTCAACTTGATAGGGAAGTCTGTGGTATGAAAGATCCATCAGGGGCAATGGTTATCAGATTCTGTAATCCTTAGTAAGGCCACACCTGGAATACTTCATCCAGTTTTGGTCGCCCCATTATAAAAATAATTCTTGGCTGAATTATTTACCACCAACTCCAATTCCTGTGTTCCTGAGACAGAGTAGAAGAGATATCGATAGCCTACAAAAGTGAGATGTTCAGATACATGCACAGTACAGTATTCCCTTAATAATTCACAGGAAAATATTTGCATAAACTATTGCTATAATCTATACACATAAACAATATCTTATACTATTTTGTTTTTTGTCAGAATGTGCTGCTAAATGTCTGCTGATTTTAGATTATTTGACAGAAATAAGTAGACAGTAGGAAGAGTGTATTCCATCCAATTTTTAGGACAAATATGTGAAATTGGCACTGATAAAAAGCTCCTGGACTATTTTTTGGTCAGATTAAATCATGGTCCTTTATTGCATTTTAATCTTTCATTTATGTGTCATTTAACACCAGCCTTCCCAATCTGGTACTCTCCAGATAGGTTAGAGTAGTGTTTTCAAACCTGGCACCTTTAAGATATGTGAACTTCAACTCCTAGAATTCCCCAGCCAACATGAAATCCACATATCTTAAAGCTACCAAGTTTCAAAAACACTGCATTAGACTATATTACTCATAATTCCCAGGTATTATGGCCATGGGAATTATAGGAATTAAAGGACAGCATATCTGATGGGCACCACTTGAATTAACTTATTTCCTAAACACTGTAATTACAAAGGACTGGATCACATTTGTGTTTGGCTCAGCACCTATACCGCTGCTAAAACAGTATTGTAAATATCTTTTCTAAATATCATTATCTATTTGTGATTATTAAAAGGCACATTTTCTGAAGTTCTTCACATGGTATTCTTCATTGCACATTAGATTAAAAACTAGCTATCGCCTGTCAATCACCTATGCATCTCCATATTGCCTATAGGCATTGTACAAAACAATATAATTTGAGAAAGCCACGATAAGAAAAAAAGAAGCTGCTGCTAAGAAATAGCAGCCTAAATGTGTCAAGCTGTCCCCATCCTCATCCATAATCTATAAAAACATTTACCGTCATCCTGATATTGTCACATAATGTATTTAAGGATGAGTGAATACCAAACTAGAAGAGGGCTTGAAATGAGAGCATTTGCACCCCACCCCGCTCCACTCACACTATTCTGTATGTCAATCTAATACTCTGCAGGTCTCGACTAATTTGCTTTTAGTTTGCAATTTTTAAATTAAGTCACCTTCCCTGCTGATCCCCTCATTTTCCAAACAAAAGTGGCAATCTTCAGGAGTAGAAAATCCAGCCCCTAAATTGACAAACTATCTACCTTTGGTTGTTTCTCCAAATGGAGAAGATAATATTATGCTTCCTTTTTCAGTAGAACGGTTTTTCTTTGCTTGAAAAAGGTGAGAAGTGGCCGAGGAGGAGAGGTGGGGGCAAAACCATCTGGTTTTTGCAAGCATTCCTTTCTCGTGAATGACCCTGACAAAACCCTGACAAGTTTTGCAAGCCTTTGCAAAGAATGCTTGCAAAAACCCAGATAGCTTTTTGATAGGAGAGGGTGCTATTCAGCCATTTGTTGAACAGTGAATTGTCAGGTCTGCTAAACCATAATTGTTAGAAGATAGCAGACATAGCTCCCCCCCCCCCAACTAGAATAACATGGAACAAGTGCTAGAAGTGCAGTAGTATATTATGAGGACACAAGTTGAATTTAATTACAAATTATAATGGTCATCATTGCAATATATAGTTGGGACCTTCAAAAACAGTTTCCTTCATGTCTGTTCTATGCTACTGTTCATTTATCTAATTAGGAGTCTTTTAATAGTTCTCAAATCCACTACTCTTCTTTTAAAAAGAACTGGTATAGGAAATATTTATTAATATGGTGCCAAAATCTGTTTTCTAATTTCTTGGAAGTTTTCTCCCTGAAAGAGGTCACTAGTTTTCAAACTCTTTTTTTATTATTTATTTATTTTGGTGCTGGTTTTTTTTTTGTTTGTTTTTTTTTAGCTTATTTTATTGTAGCAAGAGGTGGAAAGTGCTGTCATTTGTTTCCCTCTCTGGTTTCCCTTCCTTTCCTGTCTGAAAATGACTTGTGGGAGGAAAAGAATGATATGACATGGGAAACCAAAGAAGTTGCAGACCATTGGAGAGATAAAATAATGCAAGATAAGATACTCATATCAGCTCCTGCCTTTGACAAATTACCACGAAGATAAATATAAGAATTCAACAGTTTACTAATAATTACTTTCCATTTATAAATTAAAAATAAAAATCCATTCACTTTTCATCAAAGTGAGCGGGAATTATTAAAAGAAACACGTAAGAAATTTTGAGTAGAGCTCTCATCTTTACACAGCTATTCTGCTGCCATCTCACACAAAGCATTTATTTATCAAATAAATTTTCTCTTTTTCTTTGCTGTGAAACAAGTCAAGAAAAAAGAGAAATACAACACACAGTTATGCAAATAACTTCTTGCTTAGTATAAGAGGTGAGCACTGACCTTACGCTCAAATGCAAACTGAGAACTGTCACCTGAAAAAAAAACATGTACAAATATCTTTTTTCCCAAAAAGTTTGCAATCATTTCTTTTTATTATTATTATTTTAAAGCCTGCAAAACAGAAAGTATCAACTAGAGGGTGTGTGTTTTTCTTGCTTTCCCATAAGGTTCTACTTTAAGACCTCCATATGCTCAGTTTTAATAATTTGTTTTCAGAAACTAGGAACGTTTCCAAAAGCAATTTTTGAAAATAATGTGCTTCTTGTTAAAAAGGAAGAAAGAAAGCTGAAGTCCAGGTGCTACATCACTGCAAGGTACTATAGAAGATATATTAAAAGCAATTTTAGTGGGAAACTAGTTGCTTGTACAAAGCAGTTGGGGGGTGTGTGATTTTATTCCTGTTTCAAATAGTGGGTTTCATTCATTGTTAGTTAAGATTCCATTGGAGAATTGCTGTCTTTCGAAGTGGTTATCATTTAATTATGCAGGTTATTATACATTAAGCAGCAGTTTCATGTCACTATTTCCATCCCCATGGTATCTGTTTTTATAATATATACTGTTTGATGTATTTTTATATTTTTCTATATCTGTGATTTTTAGATGTGATTTTACCCATTTGTTGTGAACCTCCCAGAGTCACTTTCAGTGAGATAGGCAGTTATATAAATTTAACTAATTAATTAATTAATATTTACCAGGATGGAAATGCTCTGACATTGTTAGATCTTTCTCCTTCCAAATCTAGTACTCAAAGATAGCAATGTAAGCCGATCAAGGCTCACTTTCAATCTGTCCAGTTAGCTAACAGGAGAGTGCAAAGAATGTCATTCAATTAATCCCAACCTCCTAAGTTGAAGTCAGTCAGGAAATAGAAATAAATAAATATTGTCAGGGCATCTACTTCCCCTATCAATCCATACTTTTCTGTACTCACATTCATTTGTGTAATAGTTGAACTGACCCCCCCCCCACACACACAAAGCTATTCACTTGCCATGCTGCCAGTCCTCAAATGTATAAAAACTTGTGTCTTGTGAAAAGGCATGCTAGCAATTGAGAAAAATGAAGAAAAGTGGCAGAAGGAGAGAGAGAGAGATAGAAAGAGAGAGAGAGGGAGAGAAAGGGAGAGAGAGGGAGAGAAAGGGAGAGAGAGAGAAAGTTTTAGTACTATTGCTGTGTAACCACCGGTATTAACTTGACTCAAGAGTTGTAAGTTAGGGTAAACCAATAATGTTCTCCAATAGGAGATGGTGTAGATAAGAAAAGGAGAGGTAAATAAGTAGATATTCCAACAATAGTTCCACTTCCTCTTGTTAACACAAATGATGTGAATTGTTAAGTTGAATTTGAGATGGCAAAATGAATTTCAAGAAAGTTAGCCCTTGAGTAAATAAGTAAATGTAATTTTAAAATAGTAAAACAGGCAGTCCAGGGAACTAACATTATGGCAATAAGTTAACTATTAGTTTATCAATCTCACTGAAGAATGTCCAAATTTTTTAAAAAGATGAAACTTTATTCATAATAAATGTACAACAAATTGTCTTGGTTTCTAGCCCTTTAGTGAGATTTATTTCCTGCTAAGTTAGAAGAGAACATCAAGTGCGAAGAATACTTATCAGAACTAAAAGACCAACATTAAATCTGATTTCAAATATTTAGGTCCAGTTATTTGGCTTTCTAATTTGATCTTGTAGCTTTGCTTGTAAAATATATACCACCACAACTTTATCTGCTCTTGCTTTATCTTATCTGGAATACTTACTTTTTAATATGCTGAATACACTACTGCCAACAACTGAATGTTTTGCAGCACTCTCATATTATTACTATAAAAATTAAGACATATATTTGTAGGTGGTTGTTTCTGGAAGGCATTTCCATTGAGAATCCTCTCAACGAGGCTGTCGAGGGAATTCAGGCCTGAGAAAAGGTTGTGCAGCATGAATGGAACTTCCAGATAGAATTTCTCATGCAGAAAATGTATTGGAAATTAGACATCCCATGCTTGGGAGTATAAGCTTGCTGCTCTCGTTTCATTTCTCTTGTCTTTATTTGCATATATGCTTACAGAGACAGCCAGCTTCAACAGAGCTGATTGGGTTGGGGAGGGGGCATAACTATTTCCAGACACTTTTCTTCTTGTCTTTCTCCAAAACATGTTGCTATGAGAATATCCCAACATTATGTGAAGGGATTCTTCTTTGGATCCAGTTTCTATGTCAATCTTCTCTGTGTTTCATTTGTTTTGAAATGCAGCTGATACAACGAGGAAAACATTAGCCTGGCTAGGCAACATTTGCTTATTTGGAGCTGTTAATTGATTGCGGATCTTTTTTAGCCAATTAACCATGTGGCTTTTAATTGATTAACCAATTAAATGTTTTTCAGTTATGACTTTTTTATTGAATTAGTGTGTTCATACTGTCAATCTTATCTTCACGACTAAACACCATTCTAGCCACAGGGCTTTATCTGGTATGTACAGTGCGGCAGTACAAGCAAAGAAAGGAATCAATGTGAGTCTTAGTTAAGAAGATCACTCTTTGGATCATCAGGCAGCTTAATGTATTTTCAGGCTGGAGCACTAGGCATGAATGCAGGAATGGGAGGTTTATATGATTTTCCCCAGTCAGGAAAATTTGATTGGTATCTTCCATATCCATATGCATATCTGGTAAGAAGGGGAAAAGAAGTAGGACAATCCAATTGATTTCTGTTCATATTGTCTCCCCATGTGTGCACTAGTGTTCACAGGAGTACAGTGATGTCCAGAAATGTATAGCTGTCTTTGTTTACATTTTAAGGAGTGCATTTGAACCCCCAAAGAGGATTATTGTCACATGCCTATTGGTTGTGCTAATTAAGAGGGACAATTTCAGACATGGAATGCAAAGCTTGAATGAATGAATAAATTACACTGGGGACATTAAAATCACATCTATAAAGTTTCTGTGTTGTTGTTGTTTTTTAAATTTTCTTATTTGCACACTTGGGGAAGGGATGCCTAACCAAAAAAGAAAAATTCTATGTAAGCACAGTCTTGTGTCCAGTATTTCAAAAGTTTGAAAAAAATACATCTTCTTCCCATTCGGTAGAAGTAATGTAGTCTGAGAAATGTAAAATAAAAACATCTTTATTTCTTCATGTTCAAAAAAGAAAAAAAGATAGATATTAGAGCAGTTACTACTAAAGGAAGGTAAGACAGAGATATATGCTAAGACTTACTCAGGCATAAATATTTCACAGTGCCTGGGGTGAGGACTGCTTGAGATAAAGTTTGCATTGAGCTACATTTATCTAAAGGTGGCTTTGACTGACAGGTGTTTGTTGTAAGCCACAATTAACGTGTCAATTGTTTTTCACGTCACAATGATTTTTCACACATAGTAATGGGTGTATAGCTTTAAATCAATCTAGCACCATGGTAATAAAAACGCCTGAATGGTTTTCCCTTGGGATCTGGGAAACTGCTGCACTTTGTTCTTGATCCCTGCCAGTAAGTCAGGTAACAGCTCTACTATCAAATGGGTAAGTGATGAGAAGAAGGGGGAGAAAGCACACCCACAGCTACATCAGCTGTATTGATAAGCATTGGGAGTGATGCTGAAAGAAACTTCAACATTTATGGATATGCACCGGTATGGATGAAGTTATAATCCAGATCTTTCTTATAGACAACAGTCCTGTTATAGTATTTTCTTTAATGAAATGGAGTAGTTGAGTAGTTTACAATATAAAGCAGCCTGGAAGTTTGGAAGTAATTGTTTGAAAATACTGAATCAGCTATTTAGTCTAACCATTTTCTGATGTGTAGAATCTAGGTGTAGAATATCACCAATACCTAACCCCAAAAAGTAGACCAAACCAGACCAGACCAGCGGTGGGATTCAGCCAGCACACCAGTTCCGCAGAACCGATAGCTAATTTTTTGTTGCCCAGGCCCAGAATGGACTTCCGGAAGCAGCATCCACACAGAGAATTGGTTGTTCACGTATTTGAATCCCATCACTGGACCAGACCCATAAAATCAACTTTACAGAAAGGCTAAAATTACTTTTATAGAGATTGGCTATAGTAATAGAATCTTGCAAATCTGATTGTGCTGTACTTTCTTCTCTTCTTATGTTCCAATGAATTAGGGAGGCATTTCTGAATGTTATATTGTTATATTGTTGCTCTGGACTTTGGCCCTTTGCCTAGGTAATGGTTGTTGCCTATGTCCATCAAGGCCATCTTCTATAGTCTCTATACTGCCCAGATTTTATGAAGAAATATTCATCCTCACTGATACAATTTGACATATCATCCAAGTAGTTTTAATATGCTTGAAGTTTAAGAAGTTTAATCAAAATCCTCTTTCTTGTTGTCTGAGTAGAGCTTAACTAGGGATTTGAAGACCAACACCTAATTTCAAAAACCTTTTACAAGGTATCATTTGTGGTGGAAACTACCAATCCCTTCCCTGAAGCTAGAGAAAGGAAGATGTCTAAAGATCTTAGATTTCACATCTGGACCACAAAAAATCTGGACAACCAGCTGATACTAGAAAACTCTACTTGTGTAATGATATCTAATGGGGAAGTCCTTTGTGCTCTTTAAGCTTGATTGTTTTCTTGCAGACGTTTCATTACCCAAACTAGGGAACATCGTCAGTGCTAGAGTAGTATTAGTGCCAGTTTGGGTAATAAAATGTCTGCAAGAAAACAATCAAGTTAAGAGAGCACCAAGCACCCCTCATTTTAACCCCGAGCCTCAAATATTCTCCTTTATCTAATGGTTGTCCAGTTTTTGCAATGAACTCTAGTGGGACTGAAAAAAATGGCTCAGAAACAGGGAAAGGGTGATATAAGCAATAGGTACTTCCCATCTTGCCACACTTATTGTGTGCTTCAGGCTTCCCTAGCATGCATCTCCATATAGATCAGTGAGGGTGAACCTTTTAGAGACTGAGTGCCCAAACCGCAATCCAAAACCCACTTATGCATCGTCAGGTGCCAGGTAGGTTTGGCCCCATTTGCTGGGCATGGCCCATTGGGTGGGCATGGCTGTGGTGGTAACGGCAGACTGGGTGGGACTATAAAGTTCAATCAATCAATTCCAACTTTGCAAGATTTTTTTTTCCCATGAGAAGTTGAAATTGACTGATTGAAACTTTTTTTTGCACGCGGTGGTGGAGGCCTAAAGCAAACAGGTTTTATAAAAAGCTGAAGGCCTAGGACTGAGGCGACGGTGCGCATGCCCACAGAGAGGGCTCTGAGTGCCGCCTCTGGCACCTGTGCCATAGGTTCGCCACCACTGGTATAGATCAATCCTTGAGAACTGCAGTCCTTGCCAATAGAAAAGTATTACCCATCCCTACGTTAAGTAGGAGACATCTGGACAGGATATTAAGAGTAAGCTACAGCAGCTAATACTTTGCTGTTATATCAGTTATAGCTTCAGTTGCTATATTAGTGGCATATTAGCTATTAGCTTTTGGATTTCTGTCTTGCAACAAAGTAAGAAGATGGTAATTTGTGGTGATCTTTCGTCATTTTGGATATGCCCCATATTTTCAAGATCCTACATAATTTGGAATACCTAAACAATGTTCCCAATTAACTGCAATAAGGCAAAATAGAAAGCTAATTATTTCTATTTATTCTGTCTTTATATTATCTGGCTTCATAGTATATGAGGTAATAAATGTACAGCCATCTATCCAGTGCCTTTATTAGGATGGGTGCTATATCGCGGGTTTTCAGCCTAAATTTAGATGTAAGACGATAACCAAAACTCAGACCACATTTTAGGTATATCTTCCATGGATTGTTGAAAAGAATGTAGTTTCTCTAAGCATCCTCCCTCCTGTAACTCTCTAATACAGAGAGATAATAATAATACAGGCTTCATTTATAAGCTTGTTGTAAAGGAAAATTACAGATATAATGCATNTTGACAAATTACCACGAAGATAAATATAAGAATTCAACAGTTTACTAATAATTACTTTCCATTTATAAATTAAAAATAAAAATCCATTCACTTTTCATCAAAGTGAGCGGGAATTATTAAAAGAAACACGTAAGAAATTTTGAGTAGAGCTCTCATCTTTACACAGCTATTCTGCTGCCATCTCACACAAAGCATTTATATTTATCAAATAAATCTTCTCTTTTTCTTTGCTGTGAAACAAGTCAAGAAAAAAGAGAAATACAACACACAGTTATGCAAATAACTTCTTGCTTAGTATAAGAGGTGAGCACTGACCTTACGCTCAAATGCAAACTGAGAACTGTCACCTGAAAAAAAACCATGTACAAATATCTTCTTTCCCAAAAAGTTTGCAATCATTTCTTTTTATTATTATTATTTTAAAGCCTGCAAAACAGAAAGTATCAACTAGAGGGTGTGTGTTTTTCTTGCTTTCCCATAAGGTTCTACTTTAAGACCTCCATATGCTCAGTTTTAATAATTTGTTTTCAGAAACTAGGAACGTTTCCAAAAGCAATTTTTGAAAATAATGTGCTTCTTGTTAAAAAGGAAGAAAGAAAGCTGAAGTCCAGGTGCTACATCACTGCAAGGTACTATAGAAGATATATTAAAAGCAATTTTAGTGGGAAACTAGTTGCTTGTACAAAGCAGTTGGGGGGGGGGATTTTATTCCTGTTTCAAATAGTGGGTTTCATTCATTGTTAGTTAAGATTCCATTGGAGAATTGCTGTCTTTCGAAGTGGTTATCATTTAATTATGCAGGTTATTATACATTAAGCAGCAGTTTCGTGTCACTATTTCCATCCCCATGGTATCTGTTTTTATAATATATAGTGTTTGATGTATTTTTATATTTTTCTATATCTGTGATTTTTAGATGTGATTTTACCCATTTGTTGTGAACCTCCCAGAGTCACTTTCAGTGAGATAGGCAGTTATATAAATTTAACTAATTAATTAATTAATATTTACCAAGGATGGAAATGCTCTGACATTGTTAGATCTTTCTCCTTCCAAATCTAGTACTCAAAGATAGCAATGTAAGCCGATCAAGGCTCACTTTCAATCTGTCCAGTTAGCTAACAGGAGAGTGCAAAGAATGTCATTCAATTAATCCCAACCTCCTAAAATGAAGTCAGTCAGGAAATAGAAATAAATAAATATTATCAGGGCATCTACTTCCCCTATCAATCCATACTTTTCTGTACTCACATTCATTTGTGTAATAGTTGAACTGACCCTCCCCCCACACACAAAGCTATTCACTTGCCATGCTGCCAGTCCTCAAATGTATAAAAACTTGTGTCTTGTGAAAAGACATGCTAGCAATTTTATAAAGAGACATTTTTTTCCAAGCGATGGGACTGCGACTGTATGTTCTTATGATGGCTGTGAAGAAAGGCAGGTTCTAAATACATACACAAACAGATAAAAGTTTTATTATCAGGATGCGTAACTTCTCTGAGAAAAATGAAGAAAAGTGGCAGAAGGAGAGAGAGAGAGAGAGAGATAGAAAGAGAGAGAGAGGGAAAGGGAGAGAGAGGGAGAGAAAGGGAGAGAGAGAGAAAGTTTTAGTACTATTGCTGTGTAACTACTGGTATTAACTTGACTCAAGAGTTGTAAGCTAGGGTAAACCAATAATGTTCTCCAATAGGAGATGGTGTAGATAAGAAAAGGAGAGGTAAATAAGTAGATATTCCAACAATAGTTCCACTTCCTCTTGTTAACACAAATGATGTGAATTGTTAAGTTGAATTTGAGATGGAAAAATGAATGTCAAGAAAGTTAGCCCTTGAGTAAATAAGTAATTGTAATTTTAAAATAGTAAAACAGGCAGTCCAGGGAACTAACATTATGGCAATAAGTTAACTATTAGTTTATCAATCTCACTGAAGAGTGTCCAAATTTTTTAAAAAGATGAAACTTTATTCATAATAAATGTACAGCAAATTGTCTTGGTTTCTAGCCCTTTAGTGGGATTTATTTCCTGCTAAGTTAGAAGAGAACATCAAGTGCGAAGAATACTTATCAGAACTAAAAGACCAACATTAAATCTGATTTCAAATATTTAGGTCCAGTTGTTTGACTTTCTAATTTGATCTTGTAGCTTTGCTTGTAAAATATATACCACCACAACTTTATCTGCTCTTGCTTTATCTTATCTGAAATACTTACCTTTTAATATGCTGAATACACTACTGCCAACAACTGAATGTTTTGCAGCACTCTCATATTATGACTGTTAGATCGCGCAGGCAGTAAGACACGAGTCGAGTGACAGTCAGCTCTTGGTTTATTGGCAAGGCATAAGGTAAATCCGGACTGGCTCTCTGGGCCAGGGGAGCCCTCTTTTATGGGATTCCCCTGGCTTGTAATCACACAATTCCATTGGCTGGCAAGACCCTGTTGCTAGTTAGCCAACCAGCAACGGGCA
>NW_015386352.1:600018-664544 GCF_001527695.2 Protobothrops mucrosquamatus
CCTGTTGCTAGTTAGCCAACCAGCAACGGGCATGAAACTGTATGCAGATGGAGAAGGGCAATCACCCTTAATGGGCGATCAATGGTGAAGGGCAATCACCCTTAATGGGCGATCAATGGTGAAGGGCAATCACCCTTAATGGGTGATCAGGATATGCATAGGGGATTAAGGGGGGGGAATACAAAGAACACAACAATGACTATAAAAATTAAGACATATATTTGTAGGTGGTTGTTTCTGGAAGGCATTTCCATTGAGAATCCTCTCAACGAGGCTGTCGAGGGAATTCAGGCCTGAGAAAAGGTTGTGCAGCATGAATGGAACTTCCAGATATAATTTCTCATGCAGAAAATGTATTGGAAATTAGACATCCCATGCTTGGGAGTATAAGCTTGCTGCTCTCGTTTCATTTCTCTTGTCTTTATTTGCATATATGCTTACAGAGACAGCCAGCTTCAACAGAGCTGATTGGGTTGGGGAGGGGGCATAACTATTTCCAGACACTTTTCCTCTTCTTGTCTTTCTCCAAAACATGTTGCTATGAGAATATCCCAACATTATGTGAAGGGATTCTTCTTTGGATCCAGTTTCTATGTCAATCTTCTCTGTGTTTCATTTGTTTTGAAATGCAGCTGATACAACGAGGAAAACATTAGCCTGGCTAGGCAACATTTGCTTATTTGGAGCTGTTAATTGATTGCGGATCTTTTTTAGCCAATTAACCATGTGGCTTTTAATTGATTAACCAATTAAATGTTTTTCAGTTATGACTTTTTTATTGCATTAGTGTGTTCATACTGTCAATCTTATCTTCACGACTAAACACCATTCTAGCCACAGGGCTTTATCTGGTATGTACAGTGCGGCAGTACAAGCAAAGAAAGGAATCAATGTGTGTCTTAGTTAAGAAGATCACTCTTTGGATCATCAGGCAGCTTAATGTATTTTCAGGCTGGAGCACTAGGCATGAATGCAGGAATGGGAGGTTTATATGATTTTCCCCAGCCAGGAAAATTTGATTGGTATCTTCCATATCCATATGCATATCTGGTAAGAAGGGGAAAAGAAGTAGGACAATCCAATTGATTTCTGTTCATATTGTCTCCCCATGTGTGCACTAGTGTTCACAGGAGTACAGTGATGACCAGAAATGTATAGATGTCTTTGTTTACATTTTAAGGAGTGCATTTGAACCCCCAAAGAGGATTATTGTCACATGCCTATTGGTTGTGCTAATTAAGAGGGACAATTTCAGACATGGAATGCAAAGCTTGAATGAATAAATAAATTACACTGGGGACATTAAAATCACATCTATAAAGTTTCTGTGTTGTTGTTTTTTTTTAAATTTTCTTATTTGCACACTTGGGGAAGGGATGCCTAACCAAAAAAGAAAAATTCTATGTAAGCACAGTCTTGTGTCCAGCATTTCAAAAGTTTGAAAAAAATACATCTTCTTCCCATTCGGTAGAAGTAATGTAGTCTGAGAAATGTAAAATAAAAACATCTTTATTTCTTCATGTTCAAAAAAGAAAAAAAGATAGATATTAGAGCAGTTACTACTAAAGGAAGGTAAGACAGAGATATATGCTAAGACTTACTCAGGCATAAATATTTCACAGTGCCTGGGGTGAGGACTGCTTGAGATAAAGTTTGCATTGAGCTACATTTATCTAAAGGTGGCTTTGACTGACAGGTGTTTGTTGTAAGCCACAATTAACGTGTCAATTGTTTTTCACATCACAATGATTTTTCACACATAGTAATGGGTGTATAGCTTTAAATCAATCTAGCACCATGGTAATAAAAACGCCTGAATGGTTTTCCCTTGGGATCTGGGAAACTGCTGCACTTTGTTCTTGATCCCTGCCAGTAAGTCAGGTAACAGCTCTACTATCAAATGGGTAAGTGATGAGAAGAAGGGGGAGAAAGCACACCCACAGCTACATCAGCTGTATTGATAAGCATTGGGAGTGATGCTGAAAGAAACTTCAACATTTATGGATATGCACCGGTATGGATGAAGTTATAATCCAGATCTTTCTTATAGACAACAGCCCTGTTATAGTATTTTCTTTAATGAAATGGAGTAGTTGAGTAGTTTACAATATAAAGCAGCCTGGAAGTTTGGAAGTAATTGTTTGAAAATACTGAATCAGCTATTTAGTCTAACCATTTTCTGATGTGTAGAATCTAGGTGTAGAATATCACCAATACCTAACCCCAAAAAGTAGACCAAACCAGACCAGACCAGCGGTGGGATTCAGCCAGCACACCAGTTCCGCAGAACCGATAGCTAATTTTTTGTTGCCCAGGCCCAGAATGGACTTCCGGAAGCAGCATCCACACAGAGAATTGGTTGTTCACATATTTGAATCCCATCACTGGACCAGACCCATAAAATCAACTTTACAGAAAGGCTAAAATTACTTTTATAGAGATTGGCTATAGTAATAGAATCTTGCAAATCTGATTGTGCTGTACTTTCTTCTCTTCTTATGTTCCAATGAATTAGGGAGGCATTTCTGAATCTTATATTGTTATATTGTTGCTCTGGACTTTGGCCCTTTGCCTAGGTAATGGTTGTTGCCTATGTCCATCAAGGCCATCTTCCATAGTCTCTATACTGCCCAGATTTTATGAAGAAATATTCATCCTCACTGATACAATTTGACATATCATCCAAGTAGTTTTAATATGCTTGAAGTTTAAGAAGTTTAATCAAAATCCTCTTTCTTGTTGTCTGAGTAGAGCTTAACTAGGGATTTGAAGACCAACACCTAATTTCAAAAACCTTTTACAAGGTATCATTTGTGGTGGAAACTACCAATCCCTTCCCTGAAGCTAGAGAAAGGAAGATGTCTAAAGATCTTAGATTTCACATCTGGACCACAAAAAATCTGGACAACCAGCTGATACTAGAAAACTCCACTTGTGTAATGATATCTAATGGGGAAGTCCTTTGTGCTCTTTAAGCTTGATTGTTTTCTTGCAGACGTTTCATTACCCAAACTAGGGAACATCGTCAGTGCTAGAGTAGTATTAGTGCCAGTTTGGGTAATAAAATGTCTGCAAGAAAACAATCAAGTTAAGAGAGCACCAAGCACCCCTCATTTTAACCCCGAGCCTCAAATATTCTCCTTTATCTAATGGTTGTCCAGTTTTTGCAATGAACTCTAGTGGGACTGAAAAAGATGGCTCAGAAACAGGGAAAGGGTGATATAAGCAATAGGTACTTCCCATCTTGCCACACTTATTGTGTGCTTCAGGCTTCCCTAGCATGCATCTCCATATAGATCAGTGAGGGTGAACCTTTTAGAGACTGAGTGCCCAAACCGCAACCCAAAACCCACTTATGCATCGTCAGGTGCCAGGTAGGTTTGGCCCCATTTGCTGGGCATGGCCCATTGGGTGGGCATGGCTGTGGTGGTAACGGCAGACTGGGTGGGACTATAAAGTTCAATCAATCAATTCCAACTTTGCAAGATTTTTTTTTCCTGTGAGAAGTTGAAATTGACTGATTGAAACTTTTTTTTGCACACGGTGGTGGAGGCCTAAAGCAAACAGGTTTTATAAAAAGCTGAAGGCCTAGGACTGAGGCGACGGTGCGCATGCCCACAGAGAGGGCTCTGAGTGCCGCCTCTGGCACCTGTGCCATAGGTTTGCCACCACTGGTATAGATCAATCCTTGAGAACTGCAGTCCTTGCCAATAGAAAAGTATTACCCATCCCTACGTTAAGTAGGAGACATCTGGACAGGATATTAAGAGTAAGCTACAGCAGCTAATACTTTGCTGTTATATCAGTTATAGCTTCAGTTGCTATATTAGTGGCATATTAGCTATTAGCTTTTGGATTTCTGTCTTGCAACAAAGTAAGAAGATGGTAATTTGTGGTGATCTTTCGTCATTTTGGATATGCCCCATATTTTCAAGATCCTACATAATTTGGAATACCTAAACAATGTTCCCAATTAGCTGCAATAAGGCAAAATAGAAAGCTAATTATTTCTATTTATTCTGTCTTTATATTATCTTGCTTCATAGTATATGAGGTAATAAATGTACAGCCATCTATCCAGTGCCTTTATTAGGATGGGTGCTATATCGTGGGTTTTCAGCCTAAATTTAGATGTAAGACGATAACCAAAACTCAGACCACATTTTAGGTATATCTTCCATGGATTGTTGAAAAGAATGTAGTTTCTCTAAGCATCCTCCCTCCTGTAACTCTCTAATACAGAGAGATAATAATAATACAGGCTTCATTTATAAGCTTGTTGTAAAGGAAAATTACAGATATAATGCATTCAAATATAATTGCTTCAGTGGTCACCATGGAATTCTGTGAAAATCATCTACAGAAGAGTCAAGACTATTATTGCTTGTACTAAGCAATGTTTTACATTTAATTACAACAGAAGTATATTAATATAGCAATACGTTCAGGTAGAATCAGTGAATTTTAGCAAGCAATCAGGAAATACATATTTCACTGATACAAATTAGGAAGGTCTGAAGTGTTCACCTTTCTTATTGATTGTACTTTCTCTTGAAAAGGATATAATCTCCAAATGTGTTGGGTCAGTATGTATCTGGAACAGCTGCTTGTGTCTTTGTACAATAGAATTGCAGTCCAAATACTACATGCAAATATAGTATTTATTTGAGAATTGATACCCAACATTTCAGTCCCAGTTCTTAGAACAATTAGAATGTGAATGATTACAGCTCATTAAAAGTTTTATGCCAGTGGAATGATGGAGGGAAATTTTAGTGAAGCTTCTTTCCACATCCAAACTCTGCTTGAGGTTGAAGAACTTTTTAGGTTGGTCTGAGACATGCAAGCAAGACAAGGTGGCAAAGAGGAAAAGATGATCACTTCTTGAATGGCAGTTCTTTTTTTAACAGAAGGAGACTTTTAGGTCTCAGAAGATCCATAGTAAGGCAAACAATCCACAGAGTCATAGGTACAATAGCTATTGAAAAAATGTCAAAGGCACAAAAAAGATAGTTGAAGAAGTATTTTGCTTCCTGGTGTGTTTTTATAGCCATCTCTTTATAAAAATAATGTATGTTGCTGTTCATTAAAAAGTGTGCTCAGGATAAAGGCTCTATCAGTTTACACAAGCAGATTAAAAACTCAAACTATTGTCTGGTTTATATTCAGCTCTGCAGCTAGCCCATTAAAACACATTAACAATCTCTCTACAAGACTCTACATCCTCTCTCTCTCTCTCTCTCTCTCTCTCTCTCTCTGTGTGTGTGTGTGTGTGTGTGTTTGTGTGTGTGTGTGTGTGTGTGTATGCACATGAATGAACATGGATTTCATTTTTTTTCTGTTTCTTTTTTCAAACATGTGCTCACCGTCTGACCTTGGGGAAGTTCCCTTTCTCCTTCTCAGCCTTAGTCATTTTTTCTGTTTCCTATCTATATATGGTAATACTACACTGACCCACATTTTAGATATAATATCAAGCCTGATAAAATTGAAAGAGTCAGGATTTGTTTGTGAAAAGTTATTCTCATTTACCCTAGCCTAACACTGAAAAGGAAAAAAAAACAAAGATGGGAAGTGCAAGAAATGTGCATTATAATTAAACAATGCAGTCCTGAGTGGGAGGGACAGGGTAGAGAACTTTACTTATGCCTTTAATTTTCTTTCATTTAATTCTGAAAATCTCTTACACAATTTAAAATAAATTCTTATTCAGTCAGATGCAAAAGAAATGGCTTTTCATCAGTGTTCCCCATGCATTGGAAAGATCTCTATTCTAATATTTGAGAACTAACTGTGGTGTTCTTGTTTCTTATAAACGTATTGGTTTACCTCAGTGGTGGATTTCAAATATGTGAACAACCGGTTCTCTGTGTGGATGCCGCTTCTGGAAGTTCATTCTGGGCCTGGGCAACAAAAAATTAGCTACCGGTTCTGCTGAAGTGGTGCAAACTGGCTGAATCCCACCACTGGTTTACCTATGCTTTTTCCATTGAGTATACATGTGTATGTTTTCAAATGTTTATACTTTTTAATTGCTGAACTGATTAAAGCATTTTATGGGTTTATTTTAGCAGCTGTTTTAATTTTGTTGTAACACCTCACATTGGGATAGGACAGCCTTAGCCAACCTGTAACTAAAAATAAGAAACTTATCTTTCATCTCTTTGAAAATGTCACCAAAATGTCTTTTTCTCCCACTTCCCCAGTTGAGAAAAATATGTCAAAGTGGTGTACCACAACAGATTTTAAACAAATGTAAACAAGAATTTAAGATTGTTTAAAGATTTGTTAGCTCTTTTACAGAAATCAATTCAATTTAAATACGCTTAATTCAACCTAGATTGTGCCCAATGCTAAAGTCAGAAATCACACACGCACATACACACAGACATACCCGTTTCCTTATTAGTTATTTGCTAACAATCTATATTGCGAAATAAGGCTATCAGATCTGGATTGCAAAAATCAGTAGAAGGGAGCAGAGTTACAACTTCCTTTGCTACTATCTTCTAGTCATATGTATTTTTGCTCCTTCGTTAGTATGCTTAAAACTGCAGATCCACAATAGAATTGTGTCTTTGTCTGTGTATGTTCATCTGTTTCTTCTTTCCTAAGGGCAAAACAGTTTTTTCCCAAGTATGGTTCCAGTTGTGCATGCTTACACAAAATTAATCATTATCCTTTCAGCTTTTAGCTTTCTCATAATATGTACTTCCAAACCTAGTTCTGAATATGTCACGGCTCTCTATTCAGCAGCCCCTTCAATCCTCAAGTGACATTGCAAAAACTGTAATCTTTTAATACCTATTATTTTGGATTTGAGAGACCGTGGGCACTATTTCTGAGGGAGAAAAGGAGTCTCCCAAAGTCAACATCTGCCATAGTGTCATGTCTTTTATTTCTGCATTTCAGTTTGATAAAACATGTCATAAGGGTCATGTAATATGAATAAAATAAATAAATCAATAAATAAACATGGGCCAATCATAAGATTAATTTAAACCTTTTCACTTGCTTTTACAATTTCCTAGCATTTTATAAAGCAATTTTGCATTTACAAGTTAAGAAAAGCTGTATGGTTGTGTTCTTTTTCTTCTTGAACCCATTTGCAACTTATTCTTTTTTTAATAATTGTGTAAACAACAATGCAGAAAGGATAAAAACTGTATTGTGAAAAAGAGTCCCAGTGCTAAAGTTTGCTATAGTGGCATTAGGGTAAGTGTTCCCAATTGCGAACAGGTGGTAAAAACACAGATCCTACTGAGAAATAATGAGATGTGTATACATAAGTTTAGGAACCTCCTGTGCATCTTTTTCAAATGACATAAGACAACTTGAAATTAAATTTCATTTGATGCCAGATGAAAACAAATGTTTCAGGAGAAAAGTTTTTAATACAAAATTAATTTGTTTTATATTTGCATGCCAGCAGGTTATATATAATTAGGAAAATTTTATAAAAGATTATATGTGTGTGTGTGTGTACCAGGAAAATTTTATAAAAGATTTTGTGTGTGTGTGTGTGTGTGTGTGTGTGTGTGTGTATAAAATGTTTTACAAAATTTTCCTAATGAACACCGAGATTTATAAGCATTCTGGAGTACTCAAATCCTTTGTCTTTTTTTTTGCTATATGATTGCAGCATGAATACACACATACACACACTCTTTTCACTGAGTTGTGATAAGAGAGAGAGATTTCAGATTGAGGGTAGATAGCTTTTTTTTTCAAAGCTACTATGTTTGCATCCCATGTATGAAAGACAGAATGGCAGCAGAGCGTCTCCAGAGAAAGTCAAAAAAGTCAAGATGGGGATTATGTTCCAAACCATGTCTCTTATGAGTGTATTTTTCTAAGGATACTTTCACCAACTCCATGCCTTTGTTCTGCTTTGGGTGATATTTAAAGGGAGATTATATTTAACCAATGTATAATGATCGTTTTTATGAAGGGAAGACACAATGTAAGTATTTTAAATCCATAAATATTTTTTATCAGAATTAATGACAGTCTCCTACATTTTTTGTTTTACTATTTTAGATAATGTTTCCAGTGTTAGGAAACCTAATTCATAGAACATAAGAATACAAATGAATACCGTATTTATACACTTTAAACTCACTAATAATAATAATAATAATAATAATAATAATAATAATAATAATAATACTTAGTTACAGCTTACCGATTCAGCTTTATGAACCCTACTTTTTAACTGCACCAGCCCATTCCTAAGGCACTGGAATATCTCCCAACAGCACCTCAGTAGGAAAGACAAAGATTTGAAAAGTAGTTTCTGCTATGTATCATTTGACAGGAAGTCATGCTATCAGAATGAAGCCTTATAGGAATCAATCTTACATCCATACATGGCACATGTCCTAGTTACTCTACAGATATGAAAAGGGCCATTAGGGCTTCTTATCAGCTATATATTGGTGTAATTAAAAGGTTTGATAGCATTAACCTGAACTGTGAAAGTCTCCAGACAATGCACTCTATCAGTCATCTGACCCTGCACTTTAAACAGTGTCTTTCTCCTCTGCTTTTTAAAGGACACAGAGGTGCTTTTACAGACTTATTTCAGCTATAATGCTTCTTTAATATTATTTCTCTGTGTATTTATACATTTTAATCCATCAAACTTTATAAGACAGCAACCTGGTTTGATCTTGTAGATTTTATTGTACTTTGGCATTCTAAACTGATTGTTTAATCATGTTAATTAACATGATGCAATTAATAATTAGGGACCCTACCTCTTATTTTAACTTACATTTGCTGTGACTTGTATATACTACAATTTGCATTGAATAGCAGGTAAATACATTTTACTAACCCCATTGTCTTTGAAACAGTATTTGGAAACATTTTAGGACTACATATTTGAACTTTAGGAGGGCTTACATCAATTTTCTGAAAATAGGCTCTTTGCTGTCTTACCACTAATCAGTGAAAAAAGGTGGTGAACCTATGCCCTGGTGATCTGATATAATGCAGTCCAAAGTATTCACATTAAAAATACAATGTTTCTCTTAAAGATAGATCAGATCAAATGTTGTTGCTCCAGTTCTATTGTTACAAATTAAGTGTTGCCAGCATAACAGTAACTAAGCTTAGGTGACTGAATTATTCCAGTTCCAGTAGTCATTCGACTGTTGACCCAGTCCATGCCATGGCAGATGGGAAAGAGATCCATCCAGTTTACAGTTTAGTTTATTCAGCTTGCATTTCCTGAACTGAACTGTCACTTCCTGAAATCAGCACTCTTCCAAATTTGTGATGCAGTTCATAGTTGAAAAAATGTGTTAAAAATGGGTATGTGAGAAGAAGATACATCAAATGTATTCTACAGTAAATTCTCATGCAAAAATGTGCATTTTTGACAACATGTGTACCAAAAACATCTATTAAAGAGACGTGTGTATGAAATGTATTAATAGAAAAGTACACAGATTAATCTACAGCCAGGATGGAATGCATTTAAGATGGGAAAAACAAGAACTGGACTGAACTGAATGTTACATATTTGCCCATTTCTTGTGAAATACCTGAAATATAAGCCCTCATTACCCATATTAAAGAGGTTCTCTGAAAGAGAGAATGAGCATGTATAAATTTAATTTTTTAAAAGAATTCATAACACATGTGTATGCAGGTTAATATCTGTCCTGTTTTAATTCATTTATTTATTTATTTTTGCTCATCACGGGTGCTAGGAAATGCAACAATTTAAATCTGCATGCATTTAAATTAATTAAAATCAAATGAAAGTGCCAGTAGGTCACAATCTTAATTTAATGCCCTATTACCAGCTGCATATCCTGTTGAAAATAATGTTCTAGTGAATGAAATAAAAGCACCTGCTTCATTCAACTGTAAAAATCACTTTCAAAGAATAACTCCATATTGGTTTCTGTTCTGTCTGCATGGAAAAGATGAAGCTTACATCCCTTATATATTAGACTAAGCCAGGACTATTCCCACACTCCACCACCCATAAAATACTTGACCTTATGGGATCCTTTGTAATTCTCACAGGAAACTATAAATTGCCAAATACATTCTTCCCTCTTGACTCATAATTTGTGAGAGGATAATACAGAACAAAACAGCCTGTGATTTACTGTGTTTTCGTGTGCAATGTTTGACTTGTGAGAATTGGCCATGAGCAAGCAAACTGTAATGGGGAAAGACTGTAATAGATTTGTACCAATTTTTAACTTTAGAAAAGCCTGTACGTTTTGCCCTTTGGAAACAGCAGTACTGTGAATTTTGAAGATAATAAGGAAATGCTTTAGCATCAGTCTTAGCAGTCCCAGACAATCATATTACATATTCCATTTGGAATGAATGAGGTTGGTATTATTTAATTTTTTTAGGTTACTTGATATGTAATAGAGAGTTTAGATACAATTCTCCCTCCATCACCATCACCACCACCACCTCTCTTTTTGGGATAACAATTCAACACATTATTGACATTTGGTATTTCATTATCCTAGTCATACATGCTCTGAAGTACACTTGCTTGCTAATAAATAGGTTTTCAAAACTCATAATGCAAATTACATAGCACCATCAATAGCCCTGAGAAAGGAGGAGGGGCAGAAGCAGCAATGGGAACAAAAAGAACAATTTTGAAATGGCTGCATTGTTAACTGGTGTTAAAAAGTTGTAATACGTAAGATATTCTTAGGACTGTGTGAGATCATGTTGGATGAAATTGCATATATAGTAAAAATGTACACTAAAATTATTGTGCAAATTATATCATTAGATGTGTTGAACCTTGCGGCTTTCATTAGAATTTACTAGGCTTCAATATATTCAGGAGATCTAGATTTGAATGTCCATATGCTGAATTCAATTTTGCATTAAATAAATACTAACTGAACTCCAGATCTTCCTTTTGCAGATTAGAATATGCTATGTACAGAGCTCCATTCAATGGAGAAGTCTGTTCTATTACTAGTTCTATTAACTATAATTCTACAATCTCACCCCAAATATTTACTCAGGGAAGTAGTGGTGTTACAAGGAAAAGAGAAAATCAGCAAAAATTGCCTGCTTATTTTCTTTCACCAGTAAAATCCTGTTTGATCTTGGTCTTATCCGGGAATAAAAGGAATCTTTTTTTCCCCACAGAACTCTGAATCATTATCCAATGGATCCAATAAAGAAGTAGCATTGTAAATTATATTATAATTATTTGGACTATGCATGCTTTAAAAATAAATCAAGAGAAACATGTTACACTACAAGCATAAAAATAATATCTCTCTGCCATTCGTTAAAGCACCCCATTTTTTTCAGGTTTCCTTCAAAAAGATGCTTACTTTGATGAGTTGATTCCTCAGAGGATCACCATATTTTTTTCTAATGATAATGCTAGACCCTGAAAAAAATAGTCTGAATAGAAAAATTAATGAAAATTTTTCATTAAAACAGAGATGTTGTGTTGATGTGAGATCTGAAACACTTCTCAATCTTTTTAGAAGCATGTATAATTTTACCCTAATAATGTAACCATAAAACACTATATATTTGATTGACATATCATAGGGTAAGTATTTTAAACTGCATCACATGAAGCAGCTTCAGGACAAGCTACAATACAATGCTAAATATGCACACACAAAATTGTATATTGGTTTTTTTTCATCGTCTAAATTGCCACAATGAACACAGGATAAAAATATTACCTTTTTCCTCTCCTACCACAATTCTGGAAAAAACTTACTTTGTACTTGTTTCTGAAGGACAAAGCCATTTTAACCAGTAGTGGGATTCAAATATGTGAACAACTGGTTCTCTGTGTGGATGCCGCTTCCGGAAGTCCATTCTGGGCCTGGGCAACAAAAAATTAGCTACCGGTTCTGCCAAACTGGTGCGAACCGGCTGAATTCCACTACTGATTTTAACATAGCATGCAACTAAGCCATCAGGTATTTATGTCCTTGTCCCTTCCAGATTTAAAAACTATAAATGCTTTGCATGATGCTCTCTACAAAGATACTTGAAAGTTCAGCAATGCTCTTTCCTCAGTGCTCTGCCAAGACTGTGGTCTCTTATTTCTTATCTCTCAAAACTTTGTGCAGAATTCCTTAAGCTTACTTTGTATGGATGTTAGAAATAGTGTGCACACCAAAATTGCCATTAAAGTATTGCTTTCATAATTATCATCTATTCTTCCTTAACTCTGTTTTCCCCCTTACATTATGTACGTAAGTGCAGGCTTGAATGGTAATCATTTCCTAACCCCTATGCCTAGACTTGGTAAAACTCTCTAGACTACAAACTTAGTTATAGTAGTTATAAAACAATACCTCAAACTTGTCATTGTTCATGTTGTTCAAGGAACTATAGACCAATAAGTCTGAATCTGTCTTTTAGTTTGGGGAATGTTTTAAGATGGTATACTTTCATAAGCAAGAGGTTTTCAATGTTGATCCAAATCACCAACCTCAATGGATGAGAACTACAACTTCCAAAATCCCAAGACCATGTTGGAGAGGGATTCTGGGGATTGGAATACCAAAAAAGCTCGAGCATTCCAAGTTGGGTAAGGCTGCTTCAGATAATCAACATGCTAAAAGTTTAAGCAGCCACATGAACTAATTATAGGCTAACTATTTTCATTAGCAATTTGATTGAGTTCATATTTTATTCCTCAAGCCTTTTTTCCAGTGACCAATTGATGTCTACCCTTGGGGAATCTAAGATTGTATCTCAACAGTTCTGGCCTTTTTCCCATCTGAAAAAATCTCAGTGGAAAAAGCCTTTTTAAAAATCAGTCAAATCCTATACAGCCTTTAAAACTTTGTGAAAATGGCCAAAGGCAGATAATTATGCTTGAAAGAGAAATTATTCCAAAATGGAAATTTATGTAGATGAACTCATAAAAAATGAAGCAAATTTCCCTCCAAGTATTCTTATTATAGTTTTCCTGCTATGTATATAGCTTTACCCCAATTAACATTAGCTTTCTAATCTCATTCAAAATGGATTGCAAAGCACATGAAAATCATATTCTATGATGATCTTTGTACTGACACTTGCCAATTTCAATATGGAAGATATACTTTGGATACTGAGCTAAGTAACCTAAAGTTCTAAACATTTATTTATTAATTTTTAAACCAATTTATATAGCTGCCCATATCAAAAACACGTAACTTGGATAGCATACAACAGAGCTAAAACATTTCATAAATACATTAAAAACTATAAAAATAAAGCTATTAGTTTTCAACACCAATGTTAATTGTGTTAACAACTATTAACTTGAAACCTTTGTCTTCTTTTCATGTTTAAAACATTTTTCAGTGGCATTTTCAGAACTGCACGTCTGTTTCAGTTTCCTAGGCCAGATAAAGAAATCTTATCCAGTTTATAATTGTTGCCATTACAGTATTAGAGAGCTTACAAAATATCTTGTTATTATTCTTTATAAAAGGTAAATGTTTCACCTGTCCAGTTGTTTTTGACTCTAGGGGACAGTGCTCACCTCCATTCCTTAGCAAAGGGAACCAGCATTGTCCAAAGACATTTCTGTGGTCATCTGGCCAGCATGACTATACACCAAGGTGCATGGAATGTTACTATCTTCCCACTGAATTGATATCTATGTATCTACTCACATTTTCATGCTTTCAAACTACTAGGTGGGCATGATCTGGGGCAAGTAACAGAGCTCACCACATGGCACAGCACTTGGGTCTCGAACCTGACCTGTCAGCTTTCCAGCTCACAAGCTCAGCCTCTTTAACTGCTGAGCCATTGCACCCTTATAATTCTTTATACACACCCACTATTAATACTGCTGATGTTATTATTGTCTATTTCATTAAATGTTCATCTTTGAAACTACTATTTCAGAGTTTAAAAAAGTAGCCTGGCTAATGTTTTGCAGCTCAAAAATGAAAAATCCAGGAAAATTTTAAACATTAACTGCAGCGTAAGCATTTAAGCCATGATATTCTTTTGAGGCTCATGGGCTCTTTCTTGCTTTTGGACCTAAAGAAGAGGCTATTCAAATGGGCAGCTTACTTTATGTATACATTTTCTTCACAAGGTTCCTATTAGGCCACAATTACCAAAGTCGGAGCCTTCAAATGCAGAACAGAAAAGAGTCAAAATAGTTCATTTTTGTTTCTTCACAAGCAGAGGGAAAAAGTCAAGAATGGAAATTGAGTTTCTTTCCTCAAGGAAAGTAATTTGACTTCTGAAAACAATCAAAACATTTAATGGAAGAAAAGGGAGAAACTTTCAGATGACTCCTAATCAACATCCTGCGCTTCAGAATGTCTGTGGTCAAATAAGTCAGGTTTGTAGCCCCAGTAACACAATCAAAATTCCACCCATTTTTTATGTGCACTCATGAAAAATAAGTGGAGCTTAATCCCAACATTGTAGTTGTCACTTGGACTTTTTTGAACCACACCTTCCAGACATCCCTGTGTTACAGATTCCTTATATAGAGCTGTGATTCCTGTCTTAATGTTGCCTATTGCTTTGAAACGTGATTGTATGAGAAGTATAGAACTATAGTAAAAGCAAATACATAATAAAAGCAACAGTAACTGTCTTTTTTTTGTAAAGACCTATTTCAAGTACACATTTTTAGCATTTCTGTGCAGAAGAAGTACTTCTTAGGTTCAGAAATATCTTTCAGTGCAATAAGTAATTGTTAATAATAGTGCTATCTACTTTTTAAATGTCTTGCATAGCTATCCTGCATGAAGAGTAAAAGCTACAAAAATTCTTTTCACATATAAAGAAACATGCATACAACTATGGAGTTAACTGCCAACCACAGACCCCTTGAAAATTTACCAGCAAGATACAGTCCAAAGACTGTGATGTGGGCAAATGCTGAATGGCTTATAATGATATAGGATTTTTTTTTCAAGTCTCAGAAACTACTGTGGTTTGCTAGAAATATGTCAGCCCAAAAGCCAGATGAAAAGACAAACAAAATTGCCCACAAACACATGGTTCTTGTACTTTTTCTTGCCAGATAAAGTGATCAAATTGATCAGGACCAGCCTATTTCAAGTAAAATATAATGCCACAAATGTATAGAATATTTTCATTTAGTTCTTGCTTCCTCAGCTGCAATCAGAAGCCTTAAACTACCATTGAAACTAATGGCAAAGCTCCCAGAAGTTTGAATGTTATCTAGAATGCACACACAGCCGTTATTTAACTGATGTTCTTCTTGCTGCTACTGGCTGATTTCAACAGAAATGTAAAAATGCAGTAGCCATCACTAAGAACTAGGGTTTGGAGGAAACCTTTTTTTTAATTAAAATTGTGATTGCCCTGCAAGGTTTGCAGAGAAGACTGCAGTGAAAGAGGTGGTATGGAACAAATAACTGATAAGAACACAGAGGATTCCATGTGCTGGATCCAAATTAAATTAGTTGCAATTATACTGCAATTGTGAATGGCACTGGAAAAGATGCACATTCATATGGCTAAAGTTATTCATTGCTAATTACTGGCATGGATTTTAAAAAAAACAAGTTTACTTTATAGGACTGAAAGATGGATATTATCATAGCATTAATCAAAGTTCCTGGATTTTATGATAGGAACTATCTAAATTGAAGCTACATCAATTTATATTGGCAACATATAACAATTCATCCAACTCCGCTGCCCTCGAGATCTCATAATATCATATAAGCATTTAATGGTCATATAGTATATGTTATTGCTGACTCTTCTTTTTGGCCCAATCTTTTCCAACATTCTTTACTCTGGGATGCTTCTGAGTGAAGCCCTATCTTCAGAAGGTCACGCATATGATCTGACATGCTGCATCAGTGAGCTCAGGCTAGATGTACTCTAGATATTCTTTGCATTGATTTGCAGAGTTACAAAGCCAATTATACTGAGGGAACAAGTAAATTTTGCTTTAAGAGCTGGCTGTGTGGTTGTGAAGAAAACCTTCTGTTGAATTCCTTTTTGACAGCAAATCCATTACTGTGATGAGCAGTGATGTTCACACAGCCTCTGGTGAGTGTTTTTTATCATCCAAAACTGATTAAAATAATCATTCTCATCAAATATTAACAGACACCATTTTGTCCTGCTAGATGCTAAAGGGAGGCTGCTTTTTCCATTTACAAAGGTCTAAATCAAATATCAGATTAGGTGCATTGTTCAATCAGTTTCCATACAGACATGGCATCTTTTCTGACAAAAGCCGCCAAATTAATTGCCATAAAATACGAAGGCAAGCATATGAAGAGGTACAGTTGGAAAAGAATATTCAGGAGTGGCCTTAAAAAGCAAAACCTAAAACAATAGCAAAGTGATTAACTATTTGTAAGGGGAGAAATGGTTTTAAATAATGACAATGAATAAAAAATAAAGGACGCATATTAACAGTCAATTATCTAACTTTAATCTGTCCTGGGTTAAGTCACAATCACCTAAAAGGAAGTCTCTCATAATAATCTGTTTGATAGTGCTTTACTGTCTTTCAAAGATGATCAAGCTGACATATCTCACATTTCAGAACCCACATCAGTTTCAGTTTATAAAATCTGGCACTTTCATGATTATAATGCTATTCGTGTGTGAGGAAGGCTAGAATCACAATGGATCAGAGGGATCATGTCACTCTGGTCTATGTACTAGGATAGCCCAAAGCTTTTTCTTCCACTGAAAATCTGCTTCTGCTTTTCTATTTTTCTGGGATGCTTTGGTGGGGTTTTGATTTGTTCATCATCATCATCATCATCATCATCATCATCATCATCATCATCATCATCATCATCATTATTATTATTATTATTATTATTATTATTATTATTACGAAGTGGCAGATGATACTGTTGTGGCATTTGGGTAGGGCATTGCTTTGTTTCATGGAGGGTTTTGGGGGTTTTTTTGCATTTGTTTTGTTTTTAGTTATATTGGTCCTCAACTGCCCATGTTCAATGATCTGAAAAAAAGAGATGCACAGTCCTAGAAAGTTGATCAGCTAAAGACAAGATGCTTATGCAAAATCCTTGATCAATCTGTGCCTCAGTAAACAGAAAAGGACAGACAGGTTGATTAAAGATAGTAAAAAATAAAACAAAACAGTAGAGCAGAATGTTATGACATAATACTACATACACACACTGCTAATGTGCACTGCCAATAGCATACTGCACCAACTAGTTGATTCCTTTGGTCATAGTGGCAATGTGCATCTAAATTTGGGATCAACAGTTGTCCATGGGTGTACCTCAATCAACCTGGATCTCATATATATATAACTAAAGACATATATATATATATATATATATATATATATATATATATATATATATATATATATATAATATATATATATATATATATATATATATATATATATATATATATTGTTTTCTGAGGTTTTCGCGGGTGTTTGTATGTAGGTCTTTAGTTATTCGGGTTTTCTCCCACGTAGAATTAAAAGTACCTTGGCGACGTTTCGACGAAGTCACATTCGTCATCTTCAGGCTGGTGTCTTCAGCTTCGTGCTTCTAAGAGTGGTGAACACAGCCAAGCTCCCACCCAATCAGCTCCAACCCCACTGGCAGTTAAAAGGAAGAAACAGCTGCGATCACACACCACTCTTAGAAGCACGAAGCTGAAGACACCAGCCTGAAGATGACGAATGTGACTTCGTCGAAACGTCGCCAAGGAACGCGTAATTGGCCCCAACCAATTAGCCTGTGACCTAATTATTCCTATCACACCTGCGTTTTGGTCTCCTTTCCCACATTTAAAGGTTGCTCTTTTTGTTTCTGTGACGTTAGCTTTACTGCCTGCTGAAGTTCCCTTCACTCCCTCCCTTCTCTTAAAGGTGTTCTCCCCCGTATTCACTGTCTTCCCATGAGTTGCGTGGGAATCCTGTAAGTACTTACAACTACTGCCCTCCTCTTCTTTTTCAATATATTCCCCTATACCCTCTATCTCTGCATTTCCTTCGTGCGTCTTCCCCCTTGCTAGCTCCCCATGCTGTGGGATGTGGTTTGCATTGCGCACAATCGGCCCTCCACGTCTTATTCGTGGGGCCATATGGTCTTGGTGTATATGCTCATCCTCCCCAGCCTCACATGCCACGGTAGGGTGGGCGTGTGTTCCCTTCACCCCCTCACTGCGTGTACGAGCTCCATTCCTTTCATCACTTCTACTCCTTCTCCGTTCGAGCTCCCCCTCCCGGATCTTACGGGCAGTCCTGCGTTCGGAATCCTTCCCAAATTCCGGACTCCCCCAGGGGTTGAACTCAGGGCTTTTACTGGTATCAGTTCCTGCAGCCCCGTTGATATTATTGGCTCCTTCGTTCCATCGCGTGTGAGATTTGTTAACGGGCCGGCATGGGCCTGATGTGCGTAGCCCTCTCAATTGGGGCAAAGCCACCGTATGTCTTGTTTTACACATGGTATCCAGGAAATCTCTCAGCTGTTTGCTAGAGGAAGGTCATTGGACATCTGGGGAGTGGGAGTCCTGTCTCTTGTAGCTAACAAAGTGAGAAAGAGCCTGTGGCATAATGGACTAATGCTTCTGCTTAACATGCAGACAGCCCAGGTTCGAATCTCGGAAGGGTATGTCTGACTGATGATAACCAAATAAGGTTAGAAAAAGCTATCTCAGTACTCCCTTAATTCTTTGTTAGCATTCCAAATTTTGAAAAACATATATGATGTCGCAGTTAAGCGACTGCTGCCTGTGGATGGCTTTGGATTGAGCTGATGCAGGCAAAAGACTTCTCTCTCTCCCATATTTAGGCTGACAGGGTGTTCAAAAAAAAAAAAAAANCAAAGTGAGAAAGAGCCTGTGGCATAATGGACTAATGCTTCTGCTTAACATGCAGACAGCCCAGGTTCGAATCTCGGAAGGGTATGTCTGACTGATGATAACCAAATAAGGTTAGAAATAGCTATCTCAGTACTCCCTTAATTCTTTGTTAGCATTCCAAATTTTGAAAAACATATATATATATATATATATATATATATATATATATATATATATATATATATATATATATATATCCTTAATAACATTAAAAATGCAAATCCTGGGCAAACACATATCAATAAAATATAGAAAAAACCAACACCAGGATAAAAATAAAACAAACCTGTTTAATACAAACAAGTTTGTAAGTAAAAGAGTTACCAAGCTTTCATCGGCCCGACTGCCGACGTCATCAGAGTTGGAATGCTAGGTGATTAGGAAGCTTACCTATATAGCTACCTGTCTCTGCGCCCTATCTCTCCCCCCCCCTCATTTGGCGTTTGAAATGCAGATTGAGAGATCGCTCCAAAATGAGACGGGGGGGAAGATAGGGGCAGAGACAGCTTGACAGCCGTCCCCCAGGCACTCACACGCACACTAGAAAAGTAATGGAGGATCTGGGCATAACCACCGGGTCCACCAACAGGCTGCCAGATGTGAATCAACTTAGCACGTTGCAGATTAATACAACTAATGGGCCGATTACGGGCTTGAGAAGCCGGGCGCAGAGACAGGTAGCTATATAGGCAAGCTTCCTAATCACCTAGCATTCCAACCCTGATGACATCGGCAGTCGGCCGATGAAAGCTTGATAACTCTTTTACTTACAAACTTGTTTGTATTAAACAGGTTTGTTTTATTTTTATCCTGGTGTTCGTTTTTTCTATATTATACACACACACACACACACACACACACACACACACACATATATATATATATATATATATATATATATGTGTGTGTGTGTGTGTGTATATATATATATATATATATATATATATATATATATATATATATATTTATTTATTTATTTATGATATATTTTGATTGTTGCATAGATGTAGAACTGAGGGACCAGGTTTACTGAAAGGTAGAATGACTCATATCAGAATACTAATCATTACTCAGCTTCTAAAAAGCATATGATATGAAGGGGTTCCTTCTTTTAAGTTCTATCACCCTTTTTGATTAATTTGAATGCCCAGCCCTAAAAACTATGCTATGCCTCTGCTCTACGGCAGTCACTTAAAAATAACTTCAAATTATATGTCATCCTTTTCGCTTTGCTTCACTTCAAGAGCAAAATGTATAGTAGCTCTGCAATTAAAGTGCCTTTTTTTTCTCTCTGCTGCATTAAGAGACACTCTGGATTGTCAATTGCCACTGAAATAGCTCTATAAACTGTGCAATCTTCTGCACAGAAAAACTCTTATGAAAGAATGAACATTCATTGACCATGGCCAATAAATTATTTATAGGCAGGATGGTTAAAAATTATACAAATATTCAAATTGCCTCCTGTTTTGCTCCAGAGAGAAGAAAATATCAAGTGGATTAAAAGTATCTGCATTTTTCCTATGGCAAAGGAGGGAGGAATTTTCAATTTCTACAGTGGGTTTTATTTGACTTCAGCTACCTTGGCTATCCTGGTTCAAAAGACAATTCCTCTATTTGCAAAATTCTAATCCTTATCTAGGCTAAAGATTTATCATTTGCATTCTGGCTTTGTAGAATCTCAGAGTTTATAGAAAATTTAAGAGAAAAAACCACAACCACCAAAACATTGGTAAGGATAAGAAGCCCTGAAAATAAACCAGGGAGGGTTGTTTTTGGTTAGTCACAATGAAATGCTGACTTACTATTTAGGAGAGAGAGAAAAACAACAGAAAAAACAGTTGGAGAGGAGGGAAAGTATCAGAGAGAGAGAGAGAGGTGTCAAAAGGTCAGATTGGAAGCTATGACCAATAGGAGGAGAATTAAATGCAACACTCTGAAATAGAACAAGGCTGTGATGGCACTACTGAACTAAAGCAGTCTGTATTGCCCAAGGTCTCTAAACATCTTTATGTTTGCTTTAAATTTAACAGAAATTTCATTTATTATATTCTCTTTTATTTTAATAATAAAAAGCTCTGGTTTTTAGCAGCCCATAAAACATCAATAACCCAAAATTTCAAGGCACCAAAAGAACCTTTTAATACCTACAGTAATGTAGTTTCGTCAGAATTACCCAATCTTCCTCTAAACTGCCAGACATCTGATCCTTCATAGAAGGATGGGAAGACCTAAGAAAAGAGAATGTCATCCACAAAAGGGTCAGTTAATGAAAAATGTCCACAGAGCTTAAGATTTTGTTGAGAACTTTTCTAACACGAACATGAAGTGGATTGAAGGAAAAAAGACAGAACAGGAAAGTAATATAAGTACTATAATAATTAACATAATCTTGAATATAAAACAGCATATGTATTTTCCTAATATTTCCATTAAAATACAAATAAAACCTTTTTGTCACTGCCTAAATCTACCTCCTGACCTCCTCTAACATGACCTTTCCCAATGTCTCTGTGGAAGGATTCCACACTGCAGGGTAACAAATCCAGCAATATGTGGAAGGAATGTCTGCTCTGAAGTGAGACTTGGCTGCTCCTTCTCTCATGGGTATTCAATGTGCTACATTTGGCTCTACTTGAAAAAAATCCCATTGCAAAGGAGTTGCCAAAGAAAGCTGGCAAAGATTGGATGGAAGGGAGTGTATGGGCTAAAAGAAGATATATTGACTTGTCCGCTCAATATACTGTTTGGCTATCAGAGGAAAACACCATACCATAAAACTATCTGAAGTGATGGAAATGCTCCCACATTTTTTACACAGTTGCCATCCAATTTAATGAAAAAGAATTTGCTTTAGACCACGGGTGTCAAACTCGATCGTGTCACGTGATGTATAGTGACATATTGCAATGTTTTTTGCCTGCATGTGACGCATTCGGCCCACGGGCCGCCAGTTTTATAGACATTCTTTCACATCAGAAGAGAATTTTAGATTAATTCTCAAAGGTAGAATTATATCACCACACTTCTAAATTATCAACTCACCAACAGACTACAGCCTCTCTTCCTATGATCAAATTAAATCCCACGGGGAAAGATCATGATAGGACTCCTTCTATTGTGCTTTTTCAGTTCTGCTTTTATGACGGCATCTTACACTTGAGATATTGCTATAGTATTTCTTGTCTTGAGATATTCACAGAAACTTTTCCACCTAATTTCTCTGTCCACCACAGTTCATTTGCTCTTTACAGAAGGTTTTGGTAATGCTTTTTTTCTTGGTCATTCTTTGCAGAGCTCATCTAAAAGAAGTTAGAGTGTAAATTGGACCATCTGCACCCTTCCATTACATACCTCAGCTACTTCCTCCCTTTGGCCTGCATCTTTGTTCCAACTTGGTCTTCAGAGACTGAGAGAAGAAGACATTCAAACAGCAGCTGTTACCTTTTCACATTAGGAATTGTGAGGAAAGCTATGAACCCCTCAGTGCTTGTCTTTCAGACTACAGCATGAAAATGTGTTAGTGGAAGGAGCCAAACTTTCCAATCCTTTAGCCTTTGCTCAGTTCAAAGTATGCCCTTAGGCTACTCAATAGAGACCAAAAATTAATCATATTTTTAAAGACACATCTATCAAGAACTTCATTCTTAGGCCTCTCTCTTAATCAGTTGTGATTCCTATCAAGCAATAGTGATGTTCAGAGAAAACTGGATGGAATTATAAAAAGAAAGAGCAAAGCTTGGTTACATCATGGGAAGAGAAGTTGCTATTAAACATGGAGAGAAGTAAGCAGTGGGGTGCCACAAGGTTCTGTCTTAGGCCCAGTAGTGTTCAATATCTTCATCAATGACTTAGATGAGGGAATTGAAGGGGAACTTATCAAATTTTCAGATGACACCAAATTGGCAGGAGTAGCCAACACCCCAGAAAACAAACTCAGGATCCAAAAAGATCTTGACAAACTTGAACAATGGACCCTATCCAACAAAATGAATTTCAATGTGGAGAAAAGCAAAGTTTTACATTTAGGTAGGAAAAATCAAAATACAAGTACAGATTGGGCAAGACCTGGCTTAAAAACAGTAACTGTGAGAGGGACCTTGGAGTCCTAGTGGACGATCACCTAACCATGAACCAGCAGTGTGCAGCAGCAGCCAAAAAACCTAATACAATCCTGGGTTGTATAAACAGAGGCATAAAATCAGGATCACGCTAGTCTAAAGAAAAGAAGAAATAGGGGACACATGATAACAGTATTCCAGTATTTGAGGGGTTGCCACAAAGAAGAGGGGGTCATGTTATTCACCAAAGCACCAGAGATCAGGACAAGAAACAATGGTTGGAAACTGATCAAAGAGAGAAGCAACCTGGAATAAAGGAGAAACTTCCTAACAGTGAGGACAATTAACCAGTAGAATAGCTTGCCCCCAGAAATCATGGGCACTGGAGATTTTTAAAAAGAGGCTAGACACTTGTCTGAGATGGTATAGGCTGAGCAGGTGGCTGGACTAGAAGACCTCCAAGGTCCCTTCCATCTCCTATTCTATTCTATTCTATTCTATTCTATTCTATTCTATTCTATTCTATTCTATTCTATTCTAAAAT
Organism: Protobothrops mucrosquamatus; assembly: GCF_001527695.2. Taxonomy (NCBI): domain Eukaryota; kingdom Metazoa; phylum Chordata; class Lepidosauria; order Squamata; family Viperidae; genus Protobothrops; species Protobothrops mucrosquamatus. Next base: position 623,473 of record NW_015386352.1, read on the forward strand.
AATAATGCTTCCTATCTGAATAGTCTGAAGCAAGATTTTAAAAAACTCATAAACAAACCAATATCAGTACTCATAAACATAGGAACGTAGCAATCTGTTTCATTATATTGAAGTGGTTTTTACTCTCAGTACTGTCTAACTGGCTGACAATGATTCAAGAATTTTATTCCAGTACATCAAGGCAAACAATTCTGTGAATTGGTGATGTAGCAGCCAAATAAGGCTTCTTCATGAATGCAAGGCCGGGGTCTGCTTCAGAAGATGGTGTATCATCTGGAGATACCCTTTTGCAAATATACCTATTCCTTTCAGACAATTTAACTGCTGGTAGGCACACTTTAATTACACACATTTTTGTTATTGCACTGAGAGGTGCTCCAGTGGCTTCAGGAAACAATGCAAAAGGAGAAGAGGGAATTTATATAAATAGCTTTTTAAGTGCAAGAGGAAGCTTGATTAGAGAACCAGCCATTCTTGCTTGAAACAGTCAAAAGTGGATGGACAGGCATAAAGCTGAGCCTGACATCTTAGCTTCAGGACAAGGACATTTTTCTTCTACTGAGAAGGTATGATAGGTGCCTCATTGGAATAAATGAATTTTGTTGCTATTCTTCCAAAAGTAGCCTCTAATGCTGATTGCAGACATCTACAACTGTATAAAACCACTTTAAAGTAGCCACATAAAGAGTTTTTTCAACTTCTCAACATATATCTTGGCTTTATACTCAGGACCAATAGGAAAAGTTTCACAAAATCATACAAATCTCTTCTTTGAATTTGAAATTGAATGGTACAAGCAACAATTTTACAATTGTGACTTTCTAAAAAGAAAAATAAACCTCCACAAAATAGTTTATATGTTCAGTCAAGAACTGCCTCTAAGTCAGAATCCTGGATTACATTTAGACTGCAGTATGAAAAAGCAACCAACTGTAGTAGGAATCCAAGAAAGAAAGAAAAAAGACAATAGTTAAAGGAGAGATACTATGTTTTTTTTTAAATTTTGAATAATTTCAATGGTATCGCTTTCTACAGAATTTCTAAAGATTTCTAAAGAATCAGAAAGTAAACTCTTGGTGAAGTTTCATTAAAATCAACTATTTCTTTTTAGTGCCTGCCACCAAAATTTATGGTCAGACTAATCTGTTCCAAGACCATGAAAATAGTGGAAAGGACCATTTTAGTCATTTTGTCAAAAGCCAAACTCAGCATAGGAATCCCTATTAAAGCATGACCTTGGTCAATTAAATTAAATTAAATTAAATTAAATTGTTCACTTTTTCCTCTTTTTTTGCACACTATTTTTTCCCTTTTTTGTTGTTGTTAGGGGTGCATGCATGCTTTTGTTTTGTTTCATTGTGTATGTTTCACTGTTTTGTATTTTATTTTTTATGATAAAATAATAATATTTTAAAAAGCATGATCTTGGTATTGCAATACACATGAAGTGTGTGTGTGTGTGTGTGTGTGCGCGCGCGCGCACACGCATGTTTTATTATTTATTATATTTATAGACCATCCTCTAAAATGTATAAGCAGTTAGTAACTGAGAAGCACAATACAATACATTTTATCCTGGCCACACTGACGATTATGAGTCTTAGTCCCCCTAAAATCCACACCCTTTCCTTTTCCTCTAAATTGACCTTAAGAGAAACAAAACAAGAAAATATATTGAAAGGAGGCATTATAAGACCAATTTTGATAAAAATATGGAATCTTTTAAAAATAACAAATCAGGTGGTTTCACCATCAGCTCATCATCAATTACTTTTTACTTCAGGGACAGCTACAGTATGAAAATTTTAATCACATATGGCAATATAGTGCACCCAGGAACAAACTAGGCACAGCAAAAAAAAAAACATGCTTAATGAATGTAGGAATTTATCATGGTTGATATATTTACAACTTGCTTGAAAAATAAAAAGTGATTTCTAGAGGAAGGAAATACTTTGAAAAAGATAACAAAATTTGGAGCACTTATTCAAAATCAAGAGCACTTATTAGGATGTATATGCAAATTGTTGTTGAAATATGAGACAGAGATGGACAAATCAACAAGGGTATGATAAAGCAGATGCAAAACTTCAAAGAAATAAGCACAGTAACACAATGGGAATTATGGGGGGAATCAATAAAAATTGATCAATAAAAAGTCATAATTTAAGGGAAAATTGATTAAAAATGTTTTATAGGTGATACACAGCTCCACCAATAATTACCAAGATCAACGAATTATGTAGCAATAAGTGTTGGAAATTCCATAACAAAGAACAGTGTTTTTATCATGGTCAACAGTAGGGGAAATAAATGGAAGTCGGGAGGAGAATGTGTTACTAGAAAGTTCTCGAATAATATCTTTATTTATGCTGTATTTATTCTTAGTACACTACATTGGTTAGACCTCTGCAGATGTGTTTTCTTTTGTATTTCATTATTCTAACAATAAAAATATCCTGAAGTAAACAAACAAATTGTTTTTAAGATAGTTCAAAAGTACAACATACCAGAGTAAACTAATGGGTCTCACTAATTAGGATTTCTGTTCCAGCCAGATGCTAAAGAGAAGTCCATGACCGGGACATAAGAACTGTTTACATCCTCCCAAAGTGTATCTTAGCCACTGCTATTGGAAGTCTTGCAATCACATGTAATCACAGTGATCAGTTTTGCTTTTATATGAGAGGGAGACTATATACATATCTCTTTATCTTTTGGCAAGGGTCTGTTCTCTGAGCTTGCTGTTTAGCTCCTGGACGCTTTGTTACCAAACTAAGCAACATCTTCAGCGGGGTCAACATACCACTATCTCCACACAATATTGTGCACCATCTAATATGTCCACAAAAATGCAATGTAAAAAGTTACTGTGAGATTGTCAGTTTCACTTTTGCTTCTTTTCCTAAAGGTCTCTGGCTTAAAACCTCATCAGTGTATATATTAATGTTTCTGACAATATGAGTCATTTTACATTCACTTTCTGTTGAACTATATTTGTCATTTTATTACTAAGGCATCCAGTTTGAAAAGATCTTTTTTGTGCGCTTTGAAATATTTTTGGTTTGAAACATAGCATAACCCTGAATAATCAGCAAATTTTGGTCATCTTGTGGTTCATAACTACATCCAGGTCATTTGTGGATAACTTAAAAAGCAATAATCCCAAAACAGAACCTTTGCAGAGTTGCTGTTTCTATTTCTCCACTAGAAATACATTTTTTTCTTATGCTCTGCTTAAATTATTTTTAAAAACAGATAGGATTACTCATTTGGCATAGAAGCTTTTAGTGAGAGACTTTGTCAAAAGTGTTTTGGACATCCTGGTATACAGTTTTTACTGGATGAATGGATAGGGCACATTTAACTCTTTTTTATTCTCTCTTGATATAAATTCCATATCTAGAGGAGAGCTTTTTACTCAGAAAGTAAACTTGAAAGAAAATAGATTTTCTATGTTATCCTCAACTGATGTAAGCTGAGGTTTTTTTATTTTAAAAGCTATATTTTAATAGTAAATATACATTCCATGTATTCTATAGTTAGCCATCAATTTGTTATAGGATAATATATATAACTGGTTTTAAGGGAGATACCACAGAATTAAGTTCTGCTGAATTTAGCCATTCTTAAAGTACCATTTAAAAAAAAACCTGAAAAATATTGAACATTGTGATAAATTTATTTGTACTCAGCAATCATTTAGACAATGAAATGGGCAGTGTATAAATGTGATTAAAAAATAAATATCAAGTGACTTATTCCATCTTGCAACATACACACTCCAGAGATGCACAATGAATGTCAGAGACCACTGAGCTTAAAAAAAAGGCTTAAAAGGGTGCAGACCTATGGAGGTAGTGGTATTAATCTATGATTACTTCCATCTTCATGAACTTAGCCAAAGAAAAATGGATTGATAGTCCTTGTCCTCTTACCATTTAGCTAGTTGAAACCACAAACCTTTGCTAGGTGCTAGAGTTATATCATTTCTGTGTGGGAAGCAAAGACAAACAAAGTTGTGGTCAGGACCACTATACTTCTTGCTGTCAATGCTGCAAATACTGTATATTCTTGCTTTGACAATATGCAGAACTGTCTGGTATTTCTGGGGTTAATACAGAGCAGAAGAGGGTGTGGGGGGGTAAAGTTAGGGAAAGAAAGAGGAAGGAAAACTTTGACCTTCACACTAATTGGATAATGTGATATATGACGGCTAATTTAGGGAGGGAACATGCTGATAATTTAACTGCTCAGAGGAAGAGAACTTAGATCTTAGCAGGAACTCCGTTGTGCCTGTGCCGACATTTTGAATCAATAAAAGACTTTTAGGGAAATCAATGCCTGGAAGTTCTTTGAAGTGTTTCATTAGCCGGAACCATAACACTTACTTTCTCGCTAAATTCTCTCTGTTATGTTAGGTTAGGTTACTTAGGTTTACCAGTTACTCTATAGTGTAATGGAATCTGGAAAAAGACATTGAGGTGATCACACAAGGACTACAAAAATGTGGTGAAAGAAACCATATGCCACTGTGACATTGAACCAAAGTAACTAGAAGCTGCAGCTGCTAACAGAACCTGCTGGAGAGCCCTGTCCTATGAAGCCTTCACTGGCTTTAAAGACAGACTCCTCCAGAAACAGAAAACTAAATAATATTTCAGAATGACACCCACAGTTATTACAACAATGGACTTCCACAAACTCCATTGCACAAGATTCTGCACATCTAGACTGGGACTGCAGAGACACCTCCATAGAGGCATTACAAAAGAGTGTGTCTTTTTTCAACCTGAAAGATTACCGTTACTTAGATTTACAGTTGCAAATAACAGCACAACAACATATTTTTATTCAAAAATGCTATTAATTTCAATAGATCTTTGTCAAGTAATTCAATACAGAATGAAGTTTTCATAAACTGAAATTCCACTCCAAATTTTCCAAATGCATCTGTTTGCTAGTTTGGGGAGTGATTTTCTAATTGATTTATTTTGGCTATGAGTGGCTTTTTGTCCAGATTAAACAGCTGGAATATATCCCTGCTTCATTCCTCTGTAAATTATAATTTCATTAATTAAATTTTAGTTGGTGGTTTTTTTGTGTTATGTGCCCCATCTAAAATCCTTCCTTCCTTTTTGTTTCTTCTAAAGCAGTTGGCTCCATCATTATTAATTACTTTTTTAAAAATGTTCAATAAAGATGCTGGATCTTATTCAGAAAAAGGTGTTTTTCTGATTTAAAAATGGAACTTAAGAAGACTAGCAATTAAAACCAATATAGTTATTCTGGTTTATGAGTTGGAAAACATATTTCTTTTCTTTTGTTGATATTTGAAATTGCAGCAGGCTTTTAGCAACAAGTATTATAATCCAACAGAAGTTTCTCCTTCATTAATTTTGCTATAGTAATAAACATATTAAATGCATTTTGCTTCAATTACAATTAATTTTAATACAATTAAATTTCATCCTGTTTCCATTCAAATTTGCATCAGCCCTATCCTTCTTTAGAGATTCAACTATCAGATGGTCACATAAAATTCAATACTTTCTTGCACTGAACTTGAACGTTGCTATCTTCTCACTAGATTAGTTTTTAAAAATAGCATACTTTAGTATACTGGATTTATTTAAATAACAACAAAGATAAATTCAAGAGAGGTACTCATCTACAGTTACAGTGAGAATGTTGTCTTAATTGCTATAACACTCTGATTAGAACATGAAATCTATGCCAAAAGCAATATGGCAATAATACAGCCATAGTCATGGCTATATAACAACATGCTAATTTTTCCAGGGAAAAAGATTTTTTTTTCAGAAGCCAGATTGTTTCAGGTCCCAAGATGATAAAATGGTCTTCTGAAAATTAGCATATACTCACTAGCATTGCTTGGCCATGAGCCTCAGAAAACACTGCAAATAATATTTTTGAATAGCTCATAAAGATGACTATTAATTGCATCTGTTTCCAAGAAATAGTGTGCAATTTAACAGCGTATGAGGAACATAAGGACCCTGCATGAAGAAAGAGAAAAAAAGGCAAATGGCAAAGTTAACTCTAAAATAAGATACCTGGATATCTCAAATGATGCCTGGATTGTGTGACTGTCTGTGTGTCATCACCACCATTGGTTGAACTGCTGTAAGAAATGTTTATTATTTACACAAGGAAGTGAAAATGGTCTTTTTCTGTATTTGAGATAATCAACCATTCTAAAGAATTAAGTTTTCTTCCTTTCCATGGAACATGTCAAAGCAACAGAGATAACAGGTCCAACTTGATCCACTCCATGAAGTTAAGATTAAATGAAGCAGATAATTGACAAATGGTTTTAGTTCGTCAGTGGCATCCAATTACTTTGTAGGGAGAACCCAGCCTTAAAAGGCCTAAAGTCAACTTCCACATAGGATATCCTATTTGAAGATATGAAGTCATAGTTGTCATTTTACATCTCCCTTTCAAAAACAACAAGGGAAATGAATTCCAAGTTGTACAAATTAAGTATGTAATTTTCAACCCATGTGCCAAGTGGACAATCCTATTATATTTAGTGGACATACATAGACATAATATATCTTTCTTTTCACCAAATCCATTTCTACCTGATGCAACAGTTTAGGCCAGGGTATGATCTTGGATATTAAACTGCATATTGTTACTGAATGTTTTCTATGCTTTGAAATTTTCTGCTATCTCTGGCAAGTGGAGCCATATTGATATTCAGAACGATAAACTTTCCCTCCCTCCCTCCATCCATCCATCCATCCTTCCATCCATCCAATTATCCATCATTTACCATCCATCTGTATCTTCTATTTTTAAGGTTGCTCACTTACCAAGCTCTGGACAGCTACAAAGGGTTAAAAGCACCAAGATACAAAGTGACATATCAGTATTAGCAATTGCGCCTTGGGCAAATAATTGTACCTTGTCCCCATGCTTAGACTAGTTCACACAACATCCTAACTCATGCCAGGAATTTTTTTTCCCCAATGTCCTTGAAGACTATTGCCTTCACTTTTCCCTTTCTCTAACTACAGCTCTCTTGCAGACATAATATTTCTTCATTTTCTATTTTCTATTTATTTTTATTTATTTATTTTTGCTCCAGTGCAGAGGTGCTATCTGTACCTATTTCTGAGGGGGGAAAACCCAGTTGCTAAACTCATGTATAAAAAGTTAAATCACTTAATAGAATATTTGACTAAAGCCGAAGAAGAGGAAACTTAATATTATCCTTGAAATTCTTTCGACTGTATATTTTATTTCATTTCCAGCTTCCACCATAGAAACAAGAAAGAAAAGATCCCTTGGCATTATGTGGAGAAATTCTTAGATTAAGTAAAGCTCTGTAAATTCTATTGTGCCAGTTCTTTCATTCAAATATACTTTCCCTTACTCATCCTTCTTTTCTTAAGGTGTGTTAGAATACAACCTGAATCTCTGACTGTTTTAATAAGAGCAAAACCAACTTGTGTGAACAGAAGCTATTGTTTTTGTCCCTTTTCTGGTTTTTTTACAAAATGTTTAAGCACTATTAGAAACAAATCAAAGCCTAATAGACTTTATACTTTTTCTGCTCTGAACAATAACATTGTACAGTTTTGCTGCAGCTACTGCTGCTGTTTTGACACTATCCCTGTCCTAAGCACAGATCAATGGAGAATGAAATTTTATAAATCTAAAAAGATTTTTTGGGGGAGGGGGGGTTCTCATCTTCGAAAGCCTTAAACTATTATTTCATACTACAGAGTGTCTGCAGGTGCCAATAAGAACTGGATGTTATTATGGGAAGTTCTCATCATACACAATTTAAGAGTTTATTCTTCCCTGGAGAGCAAAAGCATGTGAGAAAGACAAAGAGCTGAGAAAAGTAAAATAGAAGGGGGGAAGGGAAACCACATTAACTGAATGGAGATGTTTAAAATCCTTAGATAGAACACCTATTCTTTGCCTCCCAGATAATTCTGTCCCTTGAGTGTCAGAAACTTGTTCAAAAAATGAATTATTTGCTTGAACAATAGGTCCCATTTGCACATTACCTACAGCTTACTTTTTGGAGGTGGAGAGCTTGCCATACCGCCCAGATGCCCTCGCTTCCCCCAGGAATTGCATTTCTTTGCTTACCTGACTTCCAGCCCTGGGCCATTTCTCCTTCACGATCCGCCGCCACCGTGTGCACGGAAACAAAAGAAGTTTGTGGGGAAACAATCAATCAATTCCAACTTCTTATGAAAAAAAAAGATCTCGAAGAGTTGAAATTGATTGACCTTCCCCCCCCACAAACTTCTTTTGTTTCCCTGCACACGGAAACAGCGGATCGTGAAGGAGAAACACCACGGGGCTGGAAGTCAGGTAAGCAAAGAAATGCAATTCCTGGGGGAAGCGAGGGCATCTGGGTGGTGGTGTGGCAAGCTCTCCAGCTCCACAGGGAAGGGGCAGCTGGCATGGGTGCTGATGGCAGGACTCACGCCTGCTTCATCACCCTTACTCCCCGAGCCTCCAGCGCTCCACCTGTTGCTTTGGTTAGCCTGGCCACCATCCAGCACAGCCACCCCAAGGCTTCAGGAGCTGGCCTGGCATGGGAAGGGCACATGCCCTGCCTCCCCACCTGCTTCACCACCCTCCCTCCCCTAGCCTCTGGCACTCCACCTGCCACTTTGGTCCTGGGCTGCCGCCTCCCTGCTCACCTCTCAGGTGGGCCTGGCCAGGCCAGGAAGGCAGCCTCCCTGGATCCCTGGGGCAAAGGCCCCTGTTCTGGCCAGAGGAGCATCAGCTTGGGCGCCCGCACCTCGGTGCCCTTCCCACCACCACCCAGCATGGTCGCCCCAGGACTGCAGGAGCTGGCCTGGCACGGGAAGGCCATGAAGCCCACCCACCCGCTTACCTTACTGATACCCGCTTCAACCAGGCCTCCCTCACCATTGCTGTTGCTCACAGCAGGATGCCACATGGCGCTTCACGGTATTGCTATTGCTTGCAGCAGAATGCTGCATGTTGCTTTAGGCTGACCACATGGAGTCCTGCCACGAGCAATGGCAACAGCATGGAGGCCTGGCTGTGGTGGTCCTACCACTACGGTAAGCAGGTGTATGGCCTGTGGGGCAGCTTCACCCCCCCTACCATTTCCCTTGCCCTTGCCCCAAACTAGGGCTTACTTTGGGGGGGGGGGCTTATATTAGGTCCACCATGAAAATCAATCTGGGGCTTACTTTCTTGGGGGGGTTACTTTCGGGGAAACACAGGAGGTGGGCAGGAGCTGGGACAAGTAACAGGAGCTCATCCCATTGCATGGCACTTGGGTCTTGAACCCAAGCTGTCAACTTTCCAGCTGACAAGCTCAGCATCTTTAACTACTGAGCCATTGCGCCCTCTTATCCATAGTATAAAGGCTGAGTAACAGGTAGCTGCCCAAGTAAATCAAGAATGGAGCCATTAAATCACAGTGGAGGCACCAAGATAAGACATAAAGATTTCAGAGTCTTTTAGAAATCAATCTCTATTAGATAGCAATATGGAAGGAATTGCCTTCAGACATCACAGATTAAGATGACAGAGTTGTTAAAGTTGACAGCTAGAACAGGAACAGTAGGATAAGGGCCAACATTGTAGTTTCTTGCCCCCCTGAATTGCCTATTCAGAATTAATGAGAATTTTGTTTGGTATCAAATGTCAGATTTGTATCTGAAATGGCACAGCCATTTTGATTGTCGTATCAGTTGTGAATACTAAAGCATTTTTCCTTCCTAAGAGATATTTCTTTTTCCATGAGGAGAAAAGTCCACTTTACAACACATGAAATAATCATCATTTGCCAAGGAAGGCAATTAGCTTTTAAAACGCTCTATTCCTCCTATGCTAGGGTGGTTTATTTTATAAAATAAAAGCTGTTAGTTGAAGTATATCCAAAGAATTTTTTAAAAATTACATTGACTTGAAGCACTGAATCAAAAACACGAGAAGGGAGGAAAAGCTGTTTGTTATTTCCTTGACCCCTTTCCTGCAGTGTCAATCGGATGAGAAAAACACCCCTTCATACAGACAAAGAGAAAAGTGGTTTGGGATAATGTGGGAAATAGATTAACCCTATGTGGTTATCACATAAGTGTCAATAACACAATGTGAACAGGCTTCTGCATTGTTTCCTTTGAAATGTCTAGTCTCACACCTGTCATACCTCTAGATAACTATCCATCATGGAGTCAAAGTGGCAGGCAACTGTGTGGTCCTTTGATAAGGAACAGTGACACAATTTGTCTCTTTCTCCTCCCACAGATTTCAAGTAATGGGCTAACAGCAGGTTAAGACAGCAGAAGAGTAAATGTGAGTGTTCAGGCAACAAAAGCAGGCACAGCTGCAGAAACTGCCTATAAAACACTTTGGTTGAGATGAATACTCAAAGTAGCATGTAAAATTGAAACTAAATCAATCATAAATCTGCTTTTCATAAAAGGAAATTATTTCCCATATATCGAAGCTTCCTTAATAGAGAGCTATGCTAAAAGCCAAGCCACAGTCCTAGCTATTCATTATTACACACCCCAGAAGGGGGAAACATTTCTAAAGGAGTAAAATGATTTTTTTTTTTGGAAATGATAATAAAACACATTTTTAAGAGGATGATATCCTTCTTATAAGGTAGGGGGAAAAATATTTCATTTTCTCAGAACAAAAGGATTCACTGTGCCTGCAATCCTATATGTATATACAACTAAAGCCAGGAGGATTTATTTTCAAGAAAGCTTGTATCAGATCAAATGCATTAACTTTGGCAGCTGATCTGCTGTGGACAATTATCTGAGCTCATATAGGAAACTTCTTTTACTGAGGTAGACCTTTGATCCATCATACCTGAATGGATGAGGAGCATTTCTCCAGGTTTTGAGGCAGGGGACTTCTTTGTTCATGGTTGGAGATGCCAAAAACTGAATTAGGAATTTTGCCTGCAACATTTGGGCCCATTGCTTACATTCCTATTTTTCAAGCTGTTGTATTTTAAATGGAAGAGAAATATCATGCTATTCATATTCCTGGTAGTTAGCACTTTTTCCCTTCCATAATTACTAAAATTGTAAAACCAACAACAGTGTCTGAAATTATCACCCCATTGTACCCATATGTCCTTTCAACATAGATATGGATTAATTTTGGCTGCTACACCTGGCTAATCTACATGGTAAGAACTTTTCAGTGCTTTTAAAGACCTTCAGCTTCAACCCTTTTGGAAGCATGCTGCATCAAATGTATCAGAATAGCTAAGGCTGAAGGAGCACAATCTTACAGTTGGCAGTCTAAAGAAAATGAGTGAAATATCAGCCTTTCTATTTTTATTGGATTCTCAGGACCCAGGACTTGATGATACCATAAGCTTTCTTCCACTAACTGCTAGATCTATGACAAGCAGTGAGAGAGAGGGAAAAATATTATTTTGCCATTCTCCCCTAATGCCTTAGAAGAAAGATGGTTGCAAGAGAGTCTTTCATGAGAAAAGATATGGTAGTTGGACTACTAACAATCCTCAATGTCTGCAGCCAATTAAAGCTGTTAAGATAGGAAGAAGCCACTCAACTTTTGTAAAACAAAAACTCCCACTCACATACTAAACCTTTTCAGAGTTGGAGTAAAATGCCCGAATTGCTGTTGCCCAAATTTTATCCTATTACAGTTGCAAAACAAAAGAATGTGATGCTAATCTTTGGCTTAGCCTAGCCCTAGCATAAGACAATACTGTTCTTCCTACAATATGAACTCTATTTTTCCTGATTTATTTTTTTATTTTTTTTTTATCAATTTTCCATTGTCCAGCAAAGACATCATTACACAGTAAACATTCAAATTAAGATATTCATCTTCAGTTCTGATATGCTTAGATCCAAAGGATATCTTCGAAAACATCTGACCATCATTATACTTAAAACATAGTGCAAAGGGAGAAACTTGTAGCTCTCTCTCTCTCAGTTGCACATGTTTAAAAAATAATGCAGCTTGCCTGTCCTAATGCTGTTTGATCAGAGAAGTAATAATAATAAGGTAATGAAAATATTTTCAGAAAGTTGCCTATAGGCAATTACTCCATTAAATGGAAATCTTTGTTTTCTTAATTCAATATCAATTATCAACACCATCTTTTTTGGCATTACATTGATTAGTTCATTATATTGATTAGTGTGGTTAACACATAAGCAGGGATATAATTGTGAATAATAGCCTTTTCCCCACCCCATTATCTCAATACCTCATGCATCAAATAATTGTTTTCCATTCGTAGCATCCATGTTTCCAATGCAGATGTCTTCAAGAGGGCGACCTATGTGTGCATAATTATAGGCATGAAAGCTTTCACACAATCTGGACTCCTCAATGGTTAAAGTTCTAGGTTGTATGAAAGATCACTTACATGCCCCCCAAAATCACTTGCTAATCAATGGTAGCAATATTTAACCTCAAAATAATACAGGGTTCATTTCGATTAGAATTGTAAATTAGACTATTGAAATTAAAAAATAAATGTTCTGAATGAAGGCAATGGTCAATATAAACCATTTCTCTTTTATGCCGAAGAAAACTATATGGACATGATTATGAAATCACCAGAATTCAACAATGCTTAAAAGAGTCACACTATCACACTATTCCTTTGGGATAAGCAACATTATGCAGAGCTCTGAAAAGAAGTAAAAAAACAGTAAGTCAAACAGCATAAGATAAGGAAAAAGAAAGGAAGCACAGCTAAATCATGAGATTTGGTAGTGGTGAATAGCTTGGCTGGCTTCAAAAAGAGTTGGATCAATCCATGGAAGTCCTGGAGATCACTTGGCTATTAGCTTAGGTGACAGGCCGACTACCTCTGAAGGCAATCTGCTGGGAGACTAGTGGGCTTTCTTGTGCACTTAGTTGGCCATGTGAGAACAGACTGCTTAATTAGATGGGCAGTCAGAAGGACACTGCTTATAATTTTTGTAAATCTAATTATACCAACACGTTTCATCGTACCTCTCCATGCTTTTTATACTTATTACCTTCGTGAACTCTCTCTAGCTCTGGTTTTCTCTGTCTTCTTTTCAATTCATACACTCTTCTGTCAAGTATAGTATTTATTTTGCAACTTGATCTTCACTCATGCTCTCTTACATGATGAAGCCATCTCAAAACACTTATTTCATACCTATCACTCATTTTTGTATTCAGTCCACATTCATTCAGCTCTCATTCATTCTTGATTCTAGCTATTATTCTTTTACCACATGGATTTTTAAGTACCCAACTGCATTCATTTTCATGTTTCTCCTGACATACGCAGCTCAATTTTATATTAAAAAGTGGGCAGAAACATGCTCTTATAAACAGCCATTTCACTTCTTTTAATAAACATTCATCTTTAAAAACAGATCATGTATTTTTCTACACCAGCATTTGCATGGCTTAAAATATCTTCATTTATTTTCTCATCTTTAGTAAGAATTCTTCCAATGAACTCAGATTCACCTAACTGCTCTAATTATTTGTTGTTTGTATAACTCTATTTTCCCTGAAAAACAGAAGGGTTCTTGGTCCTTGCCACATTAATTTTCAGATCCATTTTCCTTGCAGCAACATACAATCAATCTAACATTTGCTGCAAATCATTTGGGTTTTCATCCAACAACATGGAATTTGCACAACCTAACTTCAGTTACATTCATATTCCGCAAATAACACATCTTTAATTCCATTGCAAAGATTCTTTACACATTTATCTGTAACTAGATTAAACTGCTAAGAACTCATTACTCATCTTCATCATGTTTTCCATTCAGTATAGAACCATTTATTATTATGCATACTTTAATTTCAATATATACTGCTGTTACCTCCATTTAACAACTAATCAATTCCATATTCAAACAAAATATTCCATAATTCACATCTATTCTAAACCAACATTCATAGATTTCTAACTGAACTGCTGAAGAAAAGCAACAATCCGGTACATATAGATATGAAACTGAACTGCAGTTTTCAGTGTTATTAATTGGCATATATACTTTTTCATTCAGAATTTTGCAAAATTCCATCCCAGATACACTTAACAAAATAGTCCTTATGCAGTTTTTGCATCTACTCTTTACTACCTTTCTTTTCCTATAGAAAAAGAATAACATCATTCTTGCCATATACCTATATAGACCAAATATGTACTATTCTGATATTAAACAAGATGCACAGTCACTCCATGATTCAACTCACCCATATTTTCCATTTATATCATCTATGTATGCAACATTACCATTTTTCAACATTCTTATAGGATTTGAGACTGCAAACGTTTTGTTCATTCTTTTCCTCAGATACTAACATTTATAGCATTTGTTTCAATTCTATTTTTCAATCTGTCAGTATTATTATCATATGAAATTTTAAAATATTCTTTCCTGCATGCAGAAAATAAGGAAAATGACATTGACAGAGCTATGCAGGATCAAGTTTATTTTTCTTACTTTCTACATTACATTTTCTTACCCCAATTTAATCAAATAATTTCATTAATTTATTTTTTATTTTTTCTGAAGCTATTTATTTAGTCCTTTTCACCCACTATTTAAGCATGTTTATATTTTTTTAAAAATGCATTTTAATATTAATCAATCCTTGTTCTGTTTGATACATTTTTGCTAATTATTTTCTTACTAAATACATTTTGTACAATATGTGTTTAATCCTCATTTTGCAACAATCATTTTCGTAATGCATTCTATTTTATATTCATAAATATATTTATCATATGTGCATCTGAATAGACTTATGTTTAACCAAGTACTCTAACAAGCATCTTAACCAGATAATTACTAACAGTCCCCATGTTCATTCACTCTATCACTTTTCTGTTTATTAATTTATTAATTTATTTATTAATTCAGTATTTTACTAGAATAATTTTTCCTTTGGATCTCATTCATTCAGAACATATTCCCTGAGATAAACTGGTAATCTAAAAGGGTAGGATTTTAAGGAAAAAGGGGTAGATTTTTATATCCTTCCACTCTTTGGAAATCTACTGCCTGAATACTAAATGCTATTAGTTCACTATACATTCCTATTTTCTTTTTGTGTATCTGAATAAAAAATAGTTTTTAAAACTCTGTTTAGCTCCATACCCATGGAGCTCCCTAAAAAAAGTGATTCTATTAACTAGAAAATGATCCTATCTAAGAAATGAGTGTTGTGATGTATGAAACAACAGACAAATATAAGTAAATTCCCAAAGAAATGTCACAGACTCATGTTAACTGGTTGTGACATCTGTATGACAAATTACAAAGACAATGTATTACATTGTCTTGCCTAACACCAACCCAAGGCTATTGCTTGTAGTTCTGGCAATCTGAGCACTAAATTAGTTCTTCTATCATTCCAAATGCTTCAGCATTTTTAACTTCCATGTTTAGGTAAATGCTCCCAAATAAGTTTGGCCCTTCCCCTGTGCTCTGGGTAATCAATGCTTAGTGAAGAATGGAGATGCAATGGAAATAAACATAATTAATACTGCATTTAAAAAATGCTGATTTATTTAAAGATTTTCTAAGATGTTGACATGCATTTATTGAATTAATTCATCTATTGCAATCTTTGAGGTGTTTATTGAAAACCCGTGCATGTAATAACTTTTACATAGATATACTATTCAAACCCATGAGTAATGGGTTAACCATATTGTCCAGTCTGCTTATGAGGCCCACTCTTCCTCATTTGTCTGCATTTGTAGCTAACACTAACTACATTTAAAACTTCAGTCTCTTGTATCTATATTCTTTATTTTTTATCATTAACTTGAAGAATGTAAAATAACTATAGGCTTACTTTTTGAAAAAATAAAAATAGACAAAAAAGTTACCAGTTACTTTTGTTGAGTTTTACATAGTGTCCTTCTAGCTATTGACCTTCAGCAGCTTCAAATCGAACATCATTATTAAATGGCACTTCTTAATGGCAATGTAGTTTCTACTGTTTTCCTAGACCTCTAAAGAATATCATTATACGACTAACAGCTGTTATAAATTTCCCAGTGCTCGTGCATTTTTCATAGTATGA
This sequence comes from Protobothrops mucrosquamatus, assembly GCF_001527695.2. NCBI lineage: Eukaryota > Metazoa > Chordata > Lepidosauria > Squamata > Viperidae > Protobothrops > Protobothrops mucrosquamatus. The sequence goes on from NW_015386352.1 coordinate 639,547, forward strand.
TCCAGTAGTAAAATCCTGACCTGAAAATAAATAAATAAAGCTGTATAGGTAGATAGATATAGATATAGATATAGATATAGATATAGATATAGATATAGATATAGATATAGATATAGATATAGATATAGATAGATATAGATATAGATATAGATATAGATATAGATATAGATATAGATATAGATATAGATATAGATATAGATATAGATATAGATATAGATATAGATATAGAGTCTTAAGTGTTTTTAATGATGCACCTGGTCAGCCCAAATACGGGAAGAATATGGGCTGACCGGGTGCATCATAAAAAACACTTAAGACGTATCTCCTCCCCTGGTCTCTTCCCTCCCTGACACAGCTAACAAAGTGAGAAAGAGTCTGTGGCTTAGAGGTCATCACAGCTGCCTAACGTGCAAGCAGCCCAGGTTTGAATCTCAGAAGGGTGTAGCTAGCAGAGGAGCCTGAAATAGCTATACCAACTTCCCTAACTCTTTGTTAGCAATCCAAATTTAACCTAGATATATAGATATAGATATAATTATAGATATAGATATAGTTATAGATATAGACATAGACAGATATAGATATAGATATAGATATAGATATAGATATAGATATAGATATAGATATAGATATAGATATAGATGTGCATGTACATATATTCAAACTGTAGATATCAATGCACTTTCTTCATACTGATTCTCCTGGATCCTATCCTATCCTATTTCATTTCATTTTCTTTCCACTACAACATAGATCATTGCCAGGTTCTGTGCAGCAGTGCTCAAAAATCATTGGATGATGACTTGTGCTATAACTAGATTTAATGATAAATTCTTCTACATACTAACCTTTATATTCCCCTACACCCATCTAATGCTCCTACCTTGCTTTTGGATTCTTACAGACTTTCATATATACTTTGTTTTAATATCTTCTAGCTTTTGACAATTTTTTAGACCAGGGTCTTCAACTTCGGCCCTTTTATGACTTGTGGACTTCAACTCTCAGCATGCCTGGCTGAGGAATTCTGGGAGTTGAAGTCCACAAGTCATAAAAGAACCAAGTTTGAAGAGCCCTATTTTAGACTGATATGTATTTTCTGTTTTCTTGTTAACTGAACCCTACCCTCTTTATGCTGGTCTATGACTGCAATAAATATGATTGCTTTTCTTCTCTTCTGCACATTGTTGATTTGTTGTCCTTTTATTGACAGAAGATTTAGCTTCTTCCTATTGCTGAAAGTATTACCTTTTTACATCCACTTAAGGACAAAGAGAAACTGGTAATGGTAACTTATCAACTTTACCACCCAAATTTTAGAACTAGTTATTATTATGTTGTACCAGATAGTGATGCATACCTTGTCTGGGTTCAAAACCCAATTAGTGTCAGATACGGTTAATATTCAAATGGGTCATTCAAATAAAAAAATCAAAGAAATGCTCAAAGATGGACATGGCACAGTGGTGGGATTCAGTCAGTTTGCACCAGTTCGGTAGAACTGGTAGCTAATTTTTTTGTTGCCCAGGCCCAGAATGGACTTCCGAAAGCGGCATTCACACAGAGAACCGGTTGTTCATATAATTGAATCCCACCACTAACGTGGTAGATACCTCCTGTCTTCTTTCTTTCTTTCTACTTTTTTACTTTACTTGCTTTTTATCAGGAGTTTAAGTGTTCACTTATTTTCTTGAGCAAGGGCTAAGTACAGAGCAAAGACTTTTATGAGTGACCCTTAATATCTTTTATAACATTGTAATGTACCAGTATATAACATGAGGCACAAATTATTTTTGTCTTGCAATTAAATTTTCTTGCAATTCTATTATGTATATATTGTATGATTCAATGATTGTGCAGGGAGGAGGTGGAAGGAGTGAAATAAGGTTTTTTTTAAGTTGCAAATGAAGTTGGTAGTGATATGATTCAGCTTATGCTCTTTAATTATGGTTAAAATCACTACAGTCATACTACCTTCTTCCCAAGAAACAAGCCTCATTAAACTCAATTGGACTCATATCTGAATAAGCACGTATAGGATTGCCCTGTGCAAATAGCAATTTATACAAGCATTCTATAGAAAAACTGCCTCTGTAGATGGTTTTATGTTGGCCGGAGGGGGGGGGACAGTTTGAAAGAATATGTTGCTGTATGACTGAATTGTGAAAGCATTGTTGTTTTGTTTAAGCCTCTGTGCCTCTGATCTTATAGTTGCTTATCTAGGAATAAATGATACTGAATCTAATGAGATGCACTTCTGAGTATGCATACAATAAAGTAGCTTTTCAATGGGTATCCTTGATTAATTATGTGTAAGCAATTCAAGGACAGTTGTATGAAACTGATGTGTTTGCTTTAGAACTGCCTCTATGGAGGGGAATTTCCCAATTTAATTTGGCACCAACAAAATTGAATCATAGAATCATAGAGCTGGAAGGGACCTGAGAGGTCTTCTTGTCCAACACCCTGCTCAAGACAAGAGCATTATACCATCCTAATCAAATGCCTGTCCAATCTAGTCGTGAAAACCTCCAGTGATGGAACACCCACAATTCCAGGAGCCAAGCTATTCCACTGATTGTTTTCACTGTCAAGAAATTTCTCCTTACTTCTAGGTTGGATCTCTCATTAACAAGCGTCCATTCATTACTTCTCTCCTGCTCTCTGGTGCCTCAGCGAATAAATCAGTCCCCTTTTGTTTGTGACAGCCCCTCAAGTACAGGAATACAGTTATCATGTTCCCACACACACACACAATCTTTCTCTTGGATACCTAGACATATAGATATAGACATACCTAGCACCTTCAACTGTTCATCATACGATTTAGCCTTCAGACCTTTTATCATCATTGCTCTTTTATGGAGACTTTTCAGAGTCTCAACATCACTTTTGTATCATGGTGACAGAACTGGATGCAGTATTTCAAGTGTTGTCTCACCAGCATGGTGTAAATTGGTACTATCACTTTTCATTGTCTTGATACTATCCCTGTGTTGATGAAAGCCTAGGACTGCATTGGCTTTCTTGTCAGCTGTAGTACACTGCTGGCTCATACTTAAGTGGTGGTCCATTAGGACACCTAGATCCCTCTCATAAGAACTACTGTTGGGCTAGATATCACCTATTCTATGTATATGCTTTTGGCTTTCCTGCCTAAGTGTTTTTCTCACCACTGAACAGCAACTTGTTGGATAGGGTCCAATTCTTAAATCTGTCAAGATCCTTTTAAATCTTGAGTCTATCTTCCAAAACATTAGCAACTCCCCTCCAGTTTGGTGCCATCTGCAAATTTTATAAATTTCCTTTCTTTCCCTCATCTAGATCATTTATGAAGATGTTGAGAAGTACTGGTCCCAAGACCGAACCTTTATATATTCTATTGCATTTTCCCTTCAGGAAGTCCCATTGAGACTACCCACTGAGTACAGTTGATCAGCCAACTACAAATTCATCTGGTAGTGGTACTGTCTCTCCCACATTGTTCGATCTTACCAAGAAGAAGGCTGTGGTTTATTTTGTCAAATACCTTGCTGAAGTCCAAGTATATTATGGCTATAGCATTTCTTTAGCATTTCCCTGGCATTGGTTGCTAATTTTAGCTCATTCTGGGCTTAGCTTTCCTGATTCCCTCCTTGCAGGTTTGGGCTCTTTCTTGGTATTCTGTTTTATTAATGTGTGCCTCTTTTCATTTTTTATATCTGGCCTTTTTATCCCTCAATTTGTCAGAGAGCTCTTTATGCAACCGTGCTGGTCTAATCTGGTGTCTTTTGTTTTTCTTTTCTCTGTGGTATTGTTTTTTGCTTGGGCCTTCATTATCTCATTTTTCACAGTTTCCTAAGCATCTTGAACTGTTTTTCTTTTTAGGATATCCATCCATGGAATCTTTCCTAATTTCTCTCTTAGCTTGCTGAAGTTATCTCTCCTAAAGTCTGACTTGGTTCAGTTACCTATAGTTGTGTTATGATGATTTTTTTGTATGTCATAGTCACTCTTCCTCAAACTTCCTCAAACTTTTGTTCCGACAATCATCTGTCAAATGTGAAAAATGTCAATCAAATGTGACCTTTCACATTGTTCCCAGAATTAAGCTGTAAATGTTTCTCTGTATATGTCATAAATATAATAACAAATATTTTAAAATGGTATTTAGATGTCTCGCTTCATTGGACCTGGACAAAGATTACTCTTTTTTGATGAAAGAGAATTTGTGCTGGGGTCAGAAGAGAAAAGCAAAACAATGTCCTTGGGCTATAAAAGATATCTTGGAAAGGCCATGTCCTTCTTTCTGAAAAATTGACCCATGTGACTCTCCAAAGCAAGACTGGTTCTCTGCCAGGTCTGATGATGCAGTGCTTAAAAAACAAAGCAAAACATCCTCAGTCACATGATCAAAATTCTGGCACTTGGGAACTGACAGGTATTTATGACAGTTGCAGAGTTCTGGGGTCATGCAATCACCATTTTCAAACTTCCCAGCCAGCTTCCAACAAGCAAAGTCAATTTACTTAACAACTGCAGTGATTTGCTTAATAACCATGGCAAAAAGATTGTAAAATCAAATGGGACTCACTTAACAACTGCCTTGCATAGCAGTGGAAATTCTGGACTCAATTGGAATAGTAAGTTGAGGACTGCCTGTACTTGGTAGCTCAAAACAATGTTACCCTTGGTAGAATCATATCAGACAGTATTCAATGACATCTTCTGAAATCTATTTTAGGATTTCAAGGAGAAATGAAATCCTTGCTTATATCTTTTCTGAGATACATTAACAGACCCTTGGTATAGAATAAAAATCTTGTATAACTGTAAGAGTTTCTGTACATACTATAAAGACATTTTAAGAGCAATAAAAAGGCTTTTTTAAAGTATTGTAAACTATTACACGAGTAATGTGGACTGGATTGCAGAAATAAAACCTGTAAGAAACTAGCCTTTTTTTCTGTCTTTCTCTCTTTAAACTTTATTTATAGCCTTGCAAAATACTTGCATTCACATAACCTGCCTTTGCAAACTTGCCACAAGATTAATGATATCACAGTGTTCTTGAGAACAGAAATGTGTCTATCACAGTGTTGAATAATCTCTCCTTTCACACATTAAAAGTGAGATGAGGCTGACTTTAGAAAGCAAGGACAATGTGTCATGCAGAGTTGGCTTAGAGACATTCCACTACAGCTCTCCTGCATCACAAATTGTTCTTGCATGAGATATTTGGTTTAAAAAGATCATAGACAATAGAGTTCCCAGACTTCTAGAGTTGGGAATATATAAATTATTTGAATGAGAGATTTCTTAAGAAGTCTGGATTTTTAATGTCATTGGTTAGTCTCCGTGCCACTGTAAATAGCATATAGCTCCCATTCTGCAGTTCTTCACTATTTACTTCATCACTTCCATTTTGTTAGCTCATTTGTTTTAAAGGGATTTTGAAAATTATTCTAATAAAAAGTGAAAATCTTCCAGAGTTTGGCATTCACTACACAGATGTCACAAGCATCAACTTTCTTCATTTACCAGGCACAGGGCCTAAGTTTTTGGCAGTGTAAATTATCATCCAGATTTTGTCCCTATTTTGGTCTTCTGGAGAGAATTTAAGAATACTTGTACAGATTGGATGCTAAAGTCAAATTTCAGCTCCCCCACTCCACTCCCGGAGAGCTTTGGATATGGGCGTCTAATGCTTGACTCCTACACATGCATGTTCATTGATGTGCATCAACACAAAGCCAGAAAATTGCTTCTCTTTTACTCATGTACCATATGCTAACTGTTGAATAAATAGTCTGCAGGTAGAAACAAATCTTTTGAAAGACTATACCAGTAAAGAAGAGGTTATAAGAATTCATCAGTATTTCGTTTATAAAATGTCCGAGGGTTTGAATATTTAAGCTTTATTTTTTCAGAATATACATACACAGATCAGTTGCTGAACCTCTATAAAACTGCCTACATGGGGAAACAGGAAGCATCTATAATGTTTTATTCATTCAAATCACAATAATATTTTATTACTTCCTTTTTTTGTTTTGCTATTTTTTATGCCGAATTTGCACATTTGCACCTGTACAACCTTAACTATAGATGGCTTGCTAATTTGTTTTACTAGACACATAACCTAACTACCTTAATATTTTCCTTTCCTTTCTTTCTGAAAGTTGCACCCCATGTGCAATTATACAAATTTGTTTTTAAACAAAGAAGAAAAAAAGAGTCTAATTTATAAAGAGCCTAATATTTCAGGAGGAGCACGTATGTTTCATTTTTATCAGGCTGCAGGGGAAATATAAGACTTTGCAATATTGGGCATCAGCTGCTGGGGTTGAAAGGGATGAAGGCTGAGTAAGAAAAAGGCAAGGACAATAATTTTCTGCTATAAAGATACCACTATCACTATTTGGCGCAAGAGTCCATGTGCTGTACTATTCCCTTGGTTGGCTTTTCTCAGTGCATTATTCCTTCCTTTAAAACTGTTTAGCTGATCCAGAACAAAGTAAATTGTAAACAAGGAGCTGACAATGTGATTCTAACATACAAATAGTCTGAAGATTTGTATTAGTCTCCAAATCTTTTGTGGTCTTGGTTCAAAACTATAAGAATTTTTAAAAGTGCTAATATTAACTTCATGCCTAAAACGCCAAAGTGGGTACAAAAGGAAAAGTTTAAAGCCATCATAATTACAACATATTAAAATATTAAAACCAAGGCAGCAAAACCAGCAGCAACATACACCGCAGCGTAGATTCAATTAAAAGCCTGGGTGCACAGATTAGTTTTCATCTGGGCAAAAAGCCTGCAAGGCCTGGCGTCACTCGGTGCTGAACAATAAAGATATCAGAGGGACTCCTATAAATGACAAAGGAAGTAAGGGAAGTGGCTGTCAAGCAGAGCACATATTCCAGGGGGTGACAACTCCTCAGCTGAGGAATATTCTTTCAAGTTCACCTGTTATTTATCCGGTGGTCTTCTTGACACTTTTACTCTATGTGAACTTTGGGACCTTCTGTTTCTGAAATCTGTAACCTCAAAAACCATTCTGCTGCTGTAGTTGATATTATGTTTTTTATTTATTTATTTGGTTGATATGTTGCTGTAATTTTGTTATTTTATGATGATTCAGGATTTTAAATTCCTTTCTGTGAACTACTCAGGAAATTTTATTTTACTGCAAAACACAGGTATTTCTCTAATAAGTTGTTTTTTAAAGAATTGTTTTAAAAGGGAGATAAAAAGGAAATGTTTACAACATACAAGTACAGATTGGGCGAGACCTGGCTCAAAAACAGTAACTGTTAGAGAGACCTGGGAGTCCTAGTGGACGATCACTTGATTATGAGCCAGCAGTGTGCAGCAGCAACTGAAAAAGCTAATACAATCCTGGGTTGTATAAACAGAGGCATAGAATCAAGATCATGTGAAGTATTAGTACCACTTTGTAAAATCCTAGTAAGACCACACCTGGAATACTGCAGCCAATTTTGGTCACCAAAATGTTGAGAGTTTGGAAAAAGAGATGTTGAGAGTTTGGAAAAAGAGGTGTTGAGAGTTTGGAAAAAAATTAGAAAAGAGCAACTAAGATGATCAAAGGCCTGGTGACTAAAACATATGAAGAATGGCTGCAGGACTTGGGTTTGGCTAGTCTAAAGAAAAGAAGAAATAGGGGAGACATGATAGCAATATTCCAGTATTTGAGGGGCTGCTACAAAGAAGAGGGGGGGGTCAGGTTATTCACCAAAGCACCAGAGGGAAGGACAAGAAACAATGGTTGGAAACTGATCAAAGAGAGAAGCAACCTGGAATTAAGGAGAAACTTCCTGACAGTGAGGACAATTAACCAGTGGAACAGCTTGCCTCCAGAAATCATGGGCACTCCATCATTGGAGATTTTTAAGAAGAGACTAGACAGTCACTTGTCTGAGACAGTATAGGTTCTCCTGCTTGAGCAGGTGGCTGAACTAGAAGACCTCCAAGGTCCCTTCCAGCTCTATTCTATTCTCTATTCTATAGTAGTAGAAGTTGTCTGGGCTATTAACACATGGGATCAGTAGGGGTGTTCTCATCCACAGAAGATTGCCCACTATTTATAGTCATTTATATCAACTTGCCAAGGGCAGACTAGCAGTCCGTTCATGTTGCCTTCCTTATTATTTCAACATCAAGAGCTTAGGAGATAATACATAACTCCTGGCTGGTGATGCAGAGAGTTCTGCAAATTTTCAGTTGGAATTGGGGTTTGCCTGCCCTATTCAGTTGTCCCATTACCTGAACAAGCAGACCACCACTTTTGGAGGGCAGACACAGCTGATATTGTCCTCACCTTTAAAGCTTTACTCAGGACAAGTTTCTCTTCTTCATTTCTGAAGTACGCTTTTCCTTGTGATGTTGCTTCACTTGTTTCAGTCTGGATAAGAGTACATCAATTTGTTACAGGCAAGCCTAAGTAGTTCTGTTGGCTTCATTGCAGAGAAAGAATCACCCCTTCCACCTCTAATTGTTGTTTTTCTTTTAAATCTCAAGGGGTTTTAAAGGTACTCAGGAAAGGGGAGGGGGGAAAAACTTAGCTATTTAATTTTACAAATAAGTAGTTAAAGACATTTCTATTCCAAAGACTAACATCAGACCCTAAGCTTGTTTTATTGCACTGTTTTATTGCTTCTTGATGACCGAGGTAGAAAAGAAATTTGGTGAGAGAGATGAATGAATGGACAGAGCATGTGCATGTGGGTATGCGAATGTGGGTGTTGGGGGAATGGGTATGTAAAAGTATGTATATGCAGAAAGATCAAGATCAAAGATCAAATCACAGAAGGGAAGGGATTAAAATTGCTTTCCAGGAGGATACAAATGGGGGAGGGGGCTATCAGCAGAGCCCTGTCCATGGGACAACCTAGTAGCCGACAGTCCAGGCTGAATATTTTCCAACTCCAGAGTTAAGCCAACAGGAGTATAGGACAGGAGTAGCTTAAATTGCAAGTACAGACAAGCTTTTGTCTCAGGAAGTTATGCCATATTATCACTAGCGGAGGAACTGAATTCAAACAAGAATTTTTCCCATACATGAATAGGAAGTTATCTGATGGATGCTAACATTTGTTTAAACTTTCAAATTTGCATCTTTGGCAGTATAACTATATGGCCCATTCCAGGCCTGAAATAGATCTAAAGCAGACATATCTTGGTTTTTTGCCTGAGGACTACTTGCTGTGATTGACTGCCAAAACCACAGTAGGATGGAGAAGAAGCTGGAAAATCCCAGCAGCAGTTTGTGTTCTGTTCAACAATTGTGACATAAGTTTTTTTCAACAAAAAAAAAATACCCAAACCTCCTTTTTGTACTGCAGTAATTAAAGCATCTACAAAGGATCCGGGGGGGGGGGGCGCTTTGGTAGCCTTCTGGATTACCAATGAAAGCACAGAAAGCTTAGGAACCCAAAGTTCAAAACAAGGGAAGCAGAACTTCCTCATATCCATTCTTTACCATCTCATGTTTAAATCCAGTTTTGTATTTTAAATGGTAGGCTATAAACACATGTGATAGAATCTGAAATAACAGGTTCCTGTAGTGAGAATTTTGACAATATTCACAATCCTGAAAGCTGCCTTAGCTATTTAATTTTACAAATAAGTAGTTAAAGAGGCTTCTGTTCCAAAGACTAACATCAGACCCTAAGCTTTAAACACATTTACAATTAGGTAGTGATAATCCATTAGTTGTTTTGCTAATACACATTTTACCACAGAATTGTTCTCTAAGCTGCTTCCTCATATGCGCTCTCGTGATAATTTTTTATCAGTGTTCAGCTGGATAGTTTTATCCTTATGCAGCTGCATCGTGGCTTCTTTATCTAGGTTGGCACCCCCCAAATAACCAGGATGTCCCTGACTTAATTTATATTGTGGCATTTCTGTCAGTACTTGAAAAGTCAGCAGTTTTTGTTCCCCGAGGAAGTTTACAAGGAAGCAGGAGCTTAGTTGCAGAATAAAAGAACGATGGGATAAAAGTAATGTAAATTGCAGTTCAGAAATATTAGCAGCTCTGTGGTGATGGACAACAAATACAATGTAGTATTTGTTTGGGTTTTTTTGCCAGTCTTTTTTGCAAATGCTCCATTACACATGTATATTAATAGTATTTATGGCAATGCTCTTTGTTCATTTTGAAGAAGGTCTGGGCCATTGTTTCTTCATTATTTCACTCTGCTTAAAAAATATTAAGGCTAAGACATTATATGAAAATGATTGGTGATGTGAATGGAGTACAGAGCACTATTACATTCATTGAAATTTAAATAAAGTTTACATCTATATATCTTTGATTGTATGTCTCATAGCATTGGCCTGTTATTAATTTATTGTAATTTTGTTTGTTTTGTTTAATGGCATCTATGTTCTGCATGTATTTTCAAATACTTCCATTATCATATTTATCATGCAGTGCTTTCACTGAACTATTTCAAGGTGTTGTTTCATGAAAGGATGATTGGAAGCAAGGATCTATCATAATATCAGTGATAGGATTCAAATATGTGAACAACTGGTTCTCTGTGTGGATGCTGCTTCTGGAAGTCCATTCTGGGCCTGGGCAACAAAAAATTAGTTACCGGTTCTGCTGAACTGGTGCTAACTGGGTGAATCCCACTACTGCATAATATATTCTAATGTAGTCATCTTGTATTTTTGAAGTATGCCACCAGGTAGCCAATCGCTGAGGATTATTAATATTAAGATAATAAAATATTATTTGTCCACAGCTGCCTTTAAAAAAGATTCATGTCCAATAGTAATCCAACTTGAATGTAAGTTCTGTAAAAAGGAACAAGCAAAATATATACACAGGTATATCTGTGTGCACATGCGCATGCACACACACACAAATAAAAGAAATATCTTATATTAGACTATGTTTGATGCCAGATCTCTGCAAGAGAACTTTGCAGTAGCAACCGAGATTCCCAGTTAGCAATGGGTTGTGAGAGTTATGCTGCTTTGAATTGGCAATAATCCAGTGATCAAAAACTGTGCCCATTTGATAGGAAATTGGCCATTTGCACAGTTAAAATTCATTCTTACCCCTTCAAAATATAACAGTTCTACAGAAGAATGTTAAATAATATGATGCAGGTACCAAAAATGTATATTTAACTTGTTAAATATGTCTTTAACATCTTCACCCTTTAGCCAATCCTAAATATGTATTTATAAAAGTCTGCTATCAGTGTTTATCCAAGTGACTGGAAGAATCTCTTGGACAAATAATACCAAGTTTATAACATGCCATAAATGTTTATTTTTATTTGCTCTTGAAAATGCAAGAGCTTTATAAGATAAGGAGAAAATATTTGCTCAGTTTGCAATGATTGTTTTCTCTAAGGTACGTGTGAGCATAGATCTGGATCTACAGGTAGATTTCTAGCTGATCTGAAGTAGGCTGACAAAGATGTATAACTTCTATTGAACAATAACAGCAACAAAATTACTTTCTCCTCTTCTCTTTCACTCTTAGCTGCTTCTGCTACCTAAACTATACTCCAAAACCTACATAAACAAAGTTTGGGACAACCAAGTGTGATTTTTTGTGTATGGAAGAATTGTAAATGTTGTTCATAAAATGTTTGGCATAGGGTCCAATCTGGTTCAGTCACCGGGACCAGAGATTTTGTCTTCTGAGCTTTCAGACTTGTCCTGGAGCCCATCTTCAGGGAACTTCTCTCTAGCAGATTGTGTGCTGTTCTGTGTGTGGTATTGATAGTGTCTGTTGTAAGTGGCTTTTTAGATGTTTATTGGGGTGTGTTGATGGTTGACTTTTAAATCATTAGCTGTCATTTGCTTGTGCTGCCCAGCCCTCACCTTCTGAGTACTTGATAGGCTGATGGTAAATCAGCAGTCCTGTTGAAAAAGGAGAGGTGAGGGACTGTTTCCCAGGCTTCAATCACTTCCGTGGCTGTTTTTGTGCCTGCTCATCCAACAATCTTAGTAGGTGCAAAATTAAATATGTGTCCTTGTTCATTGCAGTGTGGGGCTACCAATGAGTTCAGATCCCCTCATCTGACTGCTCGTGTTCTTGCAGTCTGGTGGTTAGCTTCCTCCCTGTCTGTTCTACATAGTCACAGAGGCAATCCATGCAGGGGATTCGGTAGATTACATTGGAAGTATCTCCCACCTCTAAACGATCTTTTACTGCATAATTTGTCCTCATATGATAGCCTCTGGGTAGTATGTGATGCCTACTTGCAGATCTCAGAAGCTGTATTCTACAGCTTCTGAAATGGTTTTGATGTATGGCAAGGTGTGCCATGTGGTTGGTCTTGTACTTTCTTTGTTTCTTTCTCTCCCACCATGTTGCACAAACACCTTGTGACAAATGATTGTGGGTACCCATTCTGCTTGAATTGTTCATGTAGGTACCTCACCATCAGCTGTTTGGCTTTCTGGGTACTACAGTGGGTTCTCACCATGCCATATAGTGTTCTGATGCAACTCTTTATGTGTGACAGTGGATGGCTGCTGTTGAAATTCAGAATGCATGGGGTGTTGGAGGCATCCTCTTGTCTGTTGTCAAGTTCATCTAAAAATGGTAATTGCCTGTTTCTTCCTCCATTGTAAACTGTATGTCAGTCAAGATGGAGTTCAGCATGGTATGAAAGTCTTTAAGTGCATTTCTCTTGATGGTGATAAACGTGTCATCCATGTAGTGGCATCAATCTGCTAGAGAGATGTTCCCTGAAGATGGGCTCCAGCACAAGTCTGAAAGCTCGGAAAACAAAACCTCTGTTCCCAGTGACCGACCCAGATTGGATCCTGCAACATGATCCTGGGACACATGTATTTGCCTTCATTTGTGTTGGGCTTAATTCTGAATACGATATAAAAACATTTCAGCAGGAATTGAAAAATAAATTTGAAATTCTAGTGGAATTAAAAATTAGATCCCAGAAGTCTAATATCTACCCATTACAACCTTGAAAATTATATTTGGGCTATAGTATAATTACTATATTAATTATTATTATACTAGGCCATCAGGTATTACAAAAAGTATCCCTAATTTGGCATTGTAAGAAATTACTATTTTTCTCAGACAGTGATTCAGTTGGTTCCATGTCTTAGATCACCCTATTGCCATATTTCATTTCATTATGTCAGAGAGATAAGTAGATGGATGGATAGATAGATCCATCCTTGTCTTTTGAGGCTGTAGGGCAGGAGTAGGGATATGTAATCTCTCTGGAATGAGTGAAGCCAACATTTTAGCTTATCTGAAGCAAGATTTAAGCAGTTAATTGGGTGCCTTAATTTTCAGATATTAAAATACTGTAGGTTCTGGGTTCTTTAAATCTTTAAAAGAAATAATCAGTGATTTGGGGGTATCTAATGGCTGCTGTAAGCCTCTGCAAAGTTTAATGCACCCATCCTGCCTATTAACCTTTCCCCAAAACACTAAACACAGAACAAGGGCTGAATTTATTGGTCCTTTTAATTTGGGTGGATATTTGGATACTATAGGGCATTAAACACACTCAAGGGGTATATATATAGTATATATAGTATATATTTACTATAGTATATAATAGGGCAACACATTTAGCCAGTCTGCATATATTTTGAAATTAACAGGACCTTTGTAAGCATTTGGAGATGTACCATGGAGAAGAGTTGCCCAAAATATCAAATAACTTGAGAAATGTTTAGAAGAACCAAGGAGAGAACAGCAACATAACTCCGAGAATTCTACATATGGTTGCCAATTTCTACATTATTAGTGCTTTTTCACAAAGTACAGTTCAAAGCAATTGTAGATATTTATAAATATTATGAAAGTTAGAAATAAAACTTATCTCAGAGAAGTCTTGAGAATATTTCACAGAATGGTTCCCTGCTTCCCAGTCACTTTAAGAATCAGGACTTACACATTTTAAAATGTCTCTTTATTGTCTTTATGTTCTAGGGCTAGGCCATAACAATGGACTGGGAAATTGCATGAAGGTGGCAATCAGTTTGTTTATTCTAAGTATGAGTTCCAATTTCATTATCTGAGAAAAAGTATTTTGTAGGGATTGCTATAAAGCAATGGTCTTCAAATCTGGCCCTTTTATGACTTGTGGACTTCAACTCCCAGAATTCTTCAGCCAGTGTGCCTGGCTGAGGAATTCTGGGAGTTGAAGTCCACAAGTCACAAAAGGACCAAGTTTATAGCAGTTACCCCTGCTATAAAGTAAGCAAGGTAATTGGGCCATTTGCAAACCATCACTTCCATTTTTATCCATTCTGCATCCAACGATAATCTTAGTGGCTCCAAAATTTGATGATAGCAAATACATTCACAAAAATATTTAGCATCAGATTGACGAAACTAGATGTTTAGAAAAGGTTGTAGGGTCCTGGTAAGTCCTTATCCACCAGCATAAGTCAGGATATTGAAATTTAAGTCACAATCTCATTCTGACCAAGAGGAAGTTATGACAGAAGAAATAACCTCATGTATGAGAAAGAAGTCCTAGATCTATCTGAGGTTTTCTTCAACTCTTATCTGCTTCACCCACCTTCAGCTCTTACAAACTGGACCATAAAGAATACAAATAATAAGTAAGACATAAATGTTGTTCATTCTTACTTAAGTCATTGTGCACCATTGAATTAATCAAAAGATTTAAAAACTCCAGTATAGACCAGACCACAGCTTTTGCTATTCAAACAAGGAAAGTGCATCTTTGGAAAATTTTGTCAGTCTCTAGAGTGCGATATTTATAAAAATTACGTTTTTAACAAGACTACCTATGTTAGGCAAAATTAATGTAAAGAAATGGCTGCACAAAAGAATATGGAATTTATCAGGATATACCCTTAATACATCCGATTTCTAACTAAACTATAAATTATATTTATATGCAATTTATATATATGCAATTCATCTGATAATATACATTTTCATAATAAAACATTCTAAATTATTTTCTTTACATTACCTTTAATACCTGGGAACTGGGACCCAAACACTCTTCATAAATTATGAAGTACATATATAAAGAAGCAAAAAGCAAAGACCAGACTTTAGTTTATGTCTTCAGAAATAATAAGTAAATTTACATTAATGACATATATAGAGATACAGTATTCCATAAACTCTTCTTAAATTTTCATTTCATTTTATTATTTTATTTTATTATTTTATTTTATTTGTTGCTTCATAAGAGTGCAACATCCTGAAATAAGTCCCATTAAAGTCTTTCTATGTATGCCTAGGATACACTATTAATGACGTTTAGATTATAAGAAATAATTATAGCTGGATTATACCAGTGGTGAGATTCAAATATGTGAACAACCGGTTCTCTGTGTGGATGCCACTTCCGGAAGTCCATTCTGGGCCTGGGCAACAAAAAATTAGCTATTGGTTCTGCCAAAGTGGTGCGAACCAGCTGAATCCCACCACTAGATTATACCTTAAACTATTTTCCAAGAAATAAATATGTTGGAACGCTAAACTGAAATATACAAATAGGATACAACACATTATACCAGTAATAGGTTTTTAGGTGTCAAACAGGAGAAAGTTTTTGCCTAACTTTCAGTATGACTGTTACTAAGCTAGGTTTTAGATAAAATCAATTTCAGCGTTTTGGGTTCAGTGGGTAGATATGGAATTTTATTTGAGGTGAGAGGCAAAAAGCAGCTGCTATACTGATGTGAACATGGCCTTTCAGAAGCTGACTGTTTCAAAGTAGGGGAGTGATTAAGATAAAAGAAAAGTAACTGTCCTAAGCATTCAAAATACAATGACACTTATCTGAAACCAAGATTTCACAGACTTGGAAAGTTTCCATAATACAGTCTGAGCATCAAATGCTAGATCACATATTTGCCACCAAAAGGGTTAAGAAAACATTATTTTCCCAATCACTGACACTCAGAGAAATACAGAAGGATACTTATCCAGTTGTTCCTTATTGCTTTTTATTCTTAAAGCAGACGGTAATATAAAAAATAAATAATAAAATATTATATTGCAAGATTATTAAGAAAGCAAGAATTTTAAAAATATATACTGTACATTCCACAAATATGCATTAAGATCAAACAGGTTACTGATTCTAAATAATAAAACACATGTTTTCAAAATACATTGCTGAAAGCAAAGAAATAGCCTTGATGGCTTGATGTTCAGATTGCTAGGTGTGTTATTAGAGAAGTACAAACAGTACCTTTTCACAACTTCTAATGTATCAACTTCTCATCTGTTAATAAAAACTGTGATATTTTACTAGCTAACAAAAGTTAAAATTTCCAGCAAAAATTAATGTAATTTTGCATTCTCAAGCACGTACAGGTTTATATATCTAGTCAATATATCTGAGCAACTTTTAATGGAAAATTGAAAAGAAATTGTACCATAAATGGTGAAAAAGTCAATTTATAATAAAAAACAAATGCAAAATATTAAAATATTCCATTCTGTCAAAGCTTTATGTCACATAGGTGTTTTGTTAAAATGAAAGGCAAAACATATGCACAAAATATGGAAACAGAAGTATCTGCTTCCCATCTGAAGTGGTAGAACAGAGAGTTTGACTCTCTCAGAAGATTTTTTTTCTAAGTAACTTTCCTGTTTGTGTGGAAACATGTATTCCTTTCTAAAATATTGATTCAAAATATAAGAGCAACAGTTAAGTTATTTGAATTGGCTAAGAATTTAATACAGTGGTTTTCTTGGAAAGAAAAACTCAAGTGATTTTCAAAATTCTATCTGAGATAAATTTACTTCAGAGCTAGTTGTCCCCAAAGTGTGAACTGTCTGGCAAAAATGCAGACAAGAATTAAAAATACGTTTCATTAAAATGGTTGCTATTTGTATAGCATAGTGCTAAAAAATTAAAAATAGACAGACAGAATTGCTGCCCTGGTTTGTGAAGCAAGCTGTCTCAAATATTACCATCCCCACCTGAACATTGCCAAAACCTCTTTTTCTTAAAGATATTCCACAAGGAAATAGAAAGATTAGAAAACTACTTTCTACTTGTTTCTATGAAACATCCATGGTCAGCAATGTCCTCACAAAATGTCAGTGATGCAGCCATTTTCAGTACCTGGATATCACAAGGAAGAGTTTTTTGATAGCACTCAAGTTGGAGTGGCAACATCTTATGTGGTTGTAATATTAGTTACAGGAATAAAGTGGTTATTTGGCACTGTGGACATAAATTCAGAAGACCTTGGAAAGCAAAACTTAGACTGCTTACATTTCTACTCCTAGAAATACATTATATGTTAGCCAGATGTCCCTTCTATTCTACCTGAATCAATGTTCATCTTTCTATCATTATATTTTAGCACAGGATATGATATGACTGGCAGCCAATCTGGAATCAATTTCCTTATCTTTTTTTTTAAGCTATTGAGAAGAGAAGATTCAGAAGTTGCAAAGCCCTGAACTATAAAGGAAATCTTGGAACTAACAACAAAGAAATGTCAAGAAGAAAGGATTTTTCTTCAGAATTGGATCCTGTGTGTTCCATATTGAAAGCCATTTTAATAGAAGCATTTCATGTTTATTAACAAAACTGGATACAGTCTTTGTTAATTAGCACAGTAATTTTCAAGATACACAAGAAAAAGTTGCTTTATGAATTTTATAAAACTGCTCAGAAGGGGCTGTCAGCCAAAGAATACTTTGGGGGGGAATTTATTTAAGATAGTGTGGATTAGTACCAACTAAATGCTTTATCAGGCAGTATCTCCACCACACACAGCCTTAGATAAACTTCAGTTACATTATAATAGAATAACACAGTTGGAAGGGACCTTGGAGGTCCAACATCTTGCTCAAGCAGGAGACCCTATACTATTTCAGACAAATGGTTTTTAATCTCTTCTTAAAAATCTCCAGTGATGGAGCACCTACAAATTCTGGAGGCAAGCTATCCCACTGATTATTTTTTCTAACTGTCAGGAGATGTCTCCATAGTTCTAGGACAGAGGTCTTCAAACTTGGCCCTTTTATGACTTGTGGACTTCAACTCCCAGAATTCCTCAGCCAGGCATGCTGGCTGAGGAATTCTGGGAACTGAAATCCACAAGTCATAAAAGGGCCAAGTTTGAAGACCCCTGTTCTAGGGTGATTCTCTCCTTGATTAGTTTCCATCCATTGTTTCTTGTTCTGCCTTCAGGAGCTTTGGAGAATAGGTTGACCCCTTCTTTGTGGCAGCCCCTTAGATATTAGAACACTGCTATCACTTCAACCCCCAAGTCCTTCTGTTCACTGGACTAAACATACCCAATTCCTGCAACTGTTTTCATATGTTTTAGCCTCCAATCCTGTAATCATCTTTGTTGCTCTTTTCTGCACTTTCTAGAATCTCAACATCTTTGTTTATATCGTGGTGACCAAAACCGGATGCAATATTCCAAGTGTGTATAAATCAGGTACAATGTAGATCAGTATAGATCACGTACAAGGCCTGCAGCCTAGGTCCACATGCACCTATTTATATATCGGCTTTTTACATTACTTTAATAAAATTTAAGACCTAGTATCTCACATTCTTTAAGTCATATGAATTGGAATTCATGCTACAAAGTCAATGTTAAAAGAAAAAGGGATTTGTTTTAAATAAGAACTGTCTATTATTTTTGCTTTTTGTTGTTGTGAGCTGCTCAGAGGTGACTATATAAGTCTTATAAATAAATATCTGTATTGAGTGACATAAAAAATGTATAGATCTTATGTGCCAAAACTTTATCAAGTATATGATATTTAATAAGGGACTTTTATCACCAGCATTTAATCAATATATTACAGTTATTCTGAAAACAGGTAAAGATCACAGTTAGTGGTCTAATCATGATCCAATCTCGTTAATTACTTCCAAGAATGTATAAGATTGTGTCAGATTCCTCTTGCAAGAACAGTTTTTACCACATCAACATATACACTTTTGATATTTTGGGGGAGACTATTGCAGCAATTGCCTGGTTAAAAGACAGCTATTGCATATAAATAGTTGAACATCTAATAAGAACAGCTACAGTATGTCAAAGGGTCTTTCTAGCATATTCATAACATTGATTTCTTTTTTGTTGTTTTCTTTCTTTTTGAAATGTGTATGCAGTCTTCCTTTAGGATTAAACTGCAGGACTTTACTTTTTTGCTGTCTGACACATATTGCCTACAGAAGACATCTATTGATTTTAGTAAGCATAATCCAAAACATAGTTCATGAATTACCACCATGGAGTTTTGTCATAGATGCATATCACTAAGGAAGAAAACAAAATATCAGTAGCTCTCAGAAATTTTCAGATGCATATAGATTTTGAGATATAAAATTATAATCATATTTTTATGGAAGATCCTGGTACATCGTTAAAGATTTCTCATAATCAATTAAATCTTGTTAGAAGTAAAATGTGAATTATTAAATCATTGTTAGCTCATGCTTTCCCTGTAAACGTCATTATTTTTAAAATATTTTATTTCTGCACTGTATTATCCTATTATGACTAGTCTTAAGACAATATATTAATCTTAAATTAATAAACATCGACCTCTAGACATATAGACACTTTCTCCAACTACAAATATTATCATTGCATTATTTTTATTGGTTGCTTCCAGTCAGAAAAGTATCATATACCAAGACACTAATATTTTACTGAACACTAATGTTTTACAGAACCATCCAAAGTCACATATAAATTTTACAAATTATGATTTGTTCACCGCCAGATGTTTAGACTGGATTTGGGATAGGCAGATTGTGTTTGATGGTATTATTATTGTTGCTATTTTCATTGCTAATTTTATTGATTGTAAGATTAATTCTCTGTTCTGGCATTAAATTATTTAATTCCCAAATAAGCTGAAATAAATGATGGACTATATGCTAATAATAAAGTATCTTTGTCAAAGTTTGAGGGGAGCTCCTTAACACATAAGTTCAATTCTGAATATTATTTTTACTTCCAAATTAACAAAGATTAATTAAAGACTAGTGATGGGTGAACTGTCATCACCTTGCCAAAATTTTCACATAACTGTGTTTTTCAATCAAGATTTTGAGTAGTTAAAAGGAATTATTCAAAAGGCTCATTATTCAAAAAATTAGATTATGCTTTCATCCTCAGTTTCTCTGAATCTTTATATTTTCTCCTGTATTCCCATTTACTTATTCTCAAACATGCCTGGTCATGCAGCAGGAACAGCTTCAGAAACAGCAGCCAAACCCATCACTGTCCCTCCCTCCTTCCCTCCCGCCAGATGCCCACTTCCACCAACATTTTTACTGTGAATAAAACTTCCCCAATAGAAGACATGTTCATGTTCAGACTTGTTAGAAACATTTCTGTAAACAGGCAACTGGCTAAATTTAGAAAACATCACCAAGTAAATAATATAAAAAGGGTTAACCATCCCAATGTCATTTACCACTATAGCTGAAGTATCAAGGCTGTCTGGATTAAAACCTAATCATAGGCCTTCTTCGTCCATTTAGTTTATCCCTAAATTGTGAATATTGGGAGTAACTAATGTACTTCATGAATTATTTTAGAATATGGTACTAATTAGAATATGAAAAATCTGAGGTTGTTTTTTTTTAAAAAAGATCATCCTCCCCACTAGCATCTGCCACTGCCATCAATGTACTTTTTAAAAATGCATATATTTGAGGGTGCGTTTGAGGGTTTTGGTGACATTTCAGGTGGATAAGTAGGTATATAGATAGATAAATGAGAGAGAGAGAGAGAGAGAGAGAGAGAGAGAGAGAGAGAGAGAGAGAGAGAGAGAGAGAGAGAGAGAGAGAGAGAGAGAGAGAGAGAATAGATAATAGACAGACAGACAGACAAATAGAGACACTTATATGAAGCTTTTGCTCAATATCAGGGCATTGTTCTCTTAAATAATAAAAAATGAAATACAACTTTACTGTTTACCTGATTGTATTGTAGTGAACATTGGGAAACTAGATAGAATGGTGGATAATTATTCTGTCCTAAATTGTGTTAGAAACCTCAAATAGCTACTTCTCAAGTGTCAAACATCACCCGTGTCCTCATCATCTTTAACTTTTCCAGCTCTTCAAAGCATCAGATGGTAATTCCCTTGGGTTTTCAGTAATTTAAATTACTAAACCTTTTATCTCAATGATCTAGCCATAAAATATCTATGACTAACTACATTTTCTAGAAAGTAATTAGTTAATTGAAACGTCTACTTTCAAACTGTCTATTTGTAGTGTGCAGGAATTTAAAAGGATTAATATAGGTGATGCATGGAAATTGAAATGTGCTTATTAACACTGTCGTATAAAGACACAAAGTGTTGCTAGTATGAAATAACAGTGTATTGGAGGTTTATGACTATACATTCTATTGCTGTCAAATTACCCCGTACAAATTTGTCAGGAAAAGTGGGCATCCCGCTAAGGATAATCTGTGCTTTTATGACTTACACTGATTGCTTTTGTTAGAGTTTAAGGCATGCTCTAAAATTCTTTGAAACTGAAGGTTGGTTTTACTCTATACTTTTATATATCATGGCCCACTGGCCACAATCTGCCCACATACTTTATCGCCAAACTATCAGAATTTTGCAGACATTGTAGTCATGACATTTAATAGTTTAAAGGCAGACTTTCTTGACCTTGGTAACTTAAAGCAATATGGACTTCAGCTTCCAGAATTCTGCAGCCAGCTTCACAATTCTGGGAGTTGAAGTCCACACCACTTCAAATTGCCAAGATTGAGAAATCCCGTTTAAAGGGCTTGTGACAGTTTTTCGATCTTAGAATTGAAAAATATTATATTCTTTAATCCTATTGATCTTTCTGAAACTCATAGTGATAAACATACCTAATACTCCTGCCTTCCATTTTCCCCACAACTACAATCCTATGAGGTGGGTTGGGCTGAAAAAGAGTGATTAGCCCAAAATTATCTAGTTGGCTTTCATGTCTAAGGAAGGTCTAGTACTACAATCTTCTGTTTTCTATGCCAGCATTTTAACCACTACACCAAATTGGGTCTTGATATAAAGAATTTAGCATAAACACAAATATTGATGTTTTCTATTCATACTTCACAGATATATACTGAAATTGGATTTTGATTGTTTAAGAGGGATGTTCTCTTGCTGGTCATCTGTCATCTCTTTGTTCTTAATCTGTCCTTTTTTAGTACACTTTGATGCTTGATCAGAATCTGTCTTCATTTTCTTACCTTTACCCAACTTTGTGACTATTCCTTTTCTACCTTTTTCTTTCTGCTGAAATTATCTTGTTCATCCTATAGGCTAGTCTCTGCTATACTAATATGGACCTTTCATTGTCTTTTGTTGATAATAATATAGTGGCTATTTATTTCTCTTCCTGTCCATTTCTCTTGTCTTTTTGGTTATATTTTTAATTTTATATTTTGAATGGTTTCCCAGGCTCACTGGGACTATCATGTTAGCAAGCACAATTTTACCATTTCAGAGAATGGTAATATCCAGCTTCAGCATATACTTTTGAATACTCAAGCACCAAGAAGTTAGAACTCAGAAATTTTCTCTTTGTCCCAATTCACTGTATTCTATTACATTTTTACCATCACTAACATAAGTATAAACTTTGAGATGGTGACACAGCAATGCTATAAGTTCCCTTTAAGAGAACCATAATTCTCTAGACCAAGCCTCATTCTTGTCTGGACTGCCAAGCTAACTAGTGTCATCAGATTCTCAACAGCATAATTCAGCATAGTACTTTCAATGTGGTTGAAATATCTTTGGTTTCATTAAAGTGCCATGTGTCCCATTCTCAGTCCAGAAAAAAAAAGATTTAAAGTTCATTTTATGTTCAGCATTATTGCTGCTACATGAAGATGAAAATGAATTATTTTTAGGAATGGGTGAATATGAATTCTTAGTTTCCTTTGGACACCTATAACTTGACTTCAGCCCACTTCCATTCACCCACTGAGAAACAGGCAAGTTTGTTCCATGATCCACAGAATACATATTCTATAGTGAACAGAGTGAAAATGAATGGATCTGCTGCCCATAAACCTCTACTTCTTCCACCAATTCTTTGGAGGAACTGGAAAAGTTTTTGTTTTTCTTCCATCCCTATCTGCAAAATGATAAGGAGACAAATGGAAAGTACAGTGAGTTATTTTTTGGGTTTATACAAAATTTATAAACAGTGCAGTATAGAATGCAGCCTTAAGTATAAATAAATGAGATCCTGAGCCAAAATTTTCAGTTGCACCCCATTGGAAACTGAGAAGAAGTCTCATCTACAACAGTCTAACCTGCATGATATAATATTGTAAAAGTATCTTCCTTAAGCATCTTATAAGTAAGAAAGGATCCAAGTGTAAAAGCATCAAATGCATAATAAATAACTGGCTTTAATCCATGTGCATATATTTATTTGTATATTAAGCATGCTGACTTTGAACTACCTACTATTTTATTATGGTCGATGCATCAGTTTGGCTACTTTAACTCTGAAAACGTATGACAGAACAATATTGGTTATCATTAGTCAGAGCAGATCACAAAGGAAGCTTGAGCAAAGAATGAAAAAGAAAAACTTGTAAGTGTTGTTTTAAAACATGAAAATACTGCTGTCGGTTGGTGGTGGGGAATTTTTCCCCCTCCATTTTCTGCATTTACATTTTGTGACTGCAGTTAAAGAACATTTCACTGCATGGTACTATCAATCATACTTAACCCAGAAATGTTCTGTACATTAGTAATGCTTAATTGGCATATTTAAAGTAAATAGCTATTTCGCTTTTGCTGTAAATTCTCTGGAAATAATTCTATGATACCCTTGGAATTGTTTGTTCTGAAAATAAACTAGAAGAAATCTGAAGTGTGCATTCAGATAAGAAATTATTCAAAAGGCATCATAATGCCTACCTTGCCAGGTTACCTGTACTATAATACCTACCTTGTCGGATTACCATCAAAATATGCTTACTACTGTAGTCTGGCTCCTTCATAAAGAAATAAGAACAGGTGTGTGGTCTGAGCAAATTTGACTTAAATGTATAAACTGATTAATATGGTTCTTTCCATTTGCATAACCATCTTGATTTGGCTAGATAGGGTGGATTCTTTTCCCAAACAGCATCATAAGTATTCAAGACAAATATCTTCAGAAACTAGTTAGCAAACCAGGTTTGGCTTATTGTTGATTTCTGGAATCATCCATCTTCTCAGGGTGTCTCCATGTTAGGAACCATAAGATATGTGGATTGGGGAATTTTGTGAGTTTGAAGTCTCCACATCTTAAAGTAGCTGAAGTTGAGAAATGCTGGTTTAAATTCAAATAAATAGGCAAATCTAAAGTCTGAGTATGCTACTATTCTACTTATCTGGTGTATAATTTCCACAACATATCATGCAACCCAATGTTCACACATTGTCAGAGGGCTAAAAGCCTTACAGAAGTAGAAAAACAGTACACCATACATCTTCTCTCTGCAGCTTGCCAAACTTCAATATTTGATCTTTCAGTTCTTGAGAACTTACCTTTGTATGCACGTTTTCCCCAGCCATTGGACTTTAATTAGATTATTTTATTTTGAGGTTTCACTTTTAAACCTAACATACTTATTTATTTATTTATTTATTTTTCAGAATTTATATGCCGCCCTTCTCCCCATGGGACTCAGGGCGGCTCACAGCATATTAAAACATCATACAAAATAATTTCCCCTACTAAAAACCAATTAAAACCCAAATATTGGTAGCTGTGGCTCTTTAAAATCGTTAAAAATTGTCCCTATTTAAAACTCACCCTAGGTCAGGCCTGCTTGTTGAAAAAGCCATGTCTTGAGGGCGCGGCGGAAGGTTAAGAGATCCGGAATCGTCCGGATCTCGGGGGGTAGTTCGTTCCAGAGGGTGGGGGCACCCACAGAGAAGGCCCTCCCCCTGGGGGTCGCCAGCCGACATTGCTTGGCCGACGGCACCCTGAGGAGGCCCGCTCTGTGGGAGCGTACCGGCCTGTGGG
>NW_015386352.1:666773-670056 GCF_001527695.2 Protobothrops mucrosquamatus
CACCTCTCGGGGTTCCAAACCCCATCCTCAAGGTGGGCCCTGGTGATCTTAATGGGCCAGGCCTGCGCGAGGGGTGAATCGCGCAGGGCCAATAGGACTGTCCTTGGGTATATTAAAATGTCCACAGTCAAAGGAGGAGGGAAGGGGGGGAGGGCAAAGATGTCCAGTTTCGGCCACACCCACGAGTCTGGTCTCTGGGGTAGTATTCCTAGACTTCTGACCATTCATTGAACAATGGTTTGAAGTTACAAAAGCCTCAGAAAAAGTGATTTACAGTCCACCCTTGGTGTTATGGCTGTCACACTACCCTGCAATCACATGACTGCAATTTTGACTCTTAGCAACCAGCTTATATTTACAACAGTTGCAGTGTCTTGCAGTCACATGATCCCAATTTCCAATCTTCCCAGCTGACTTCTGACAAGCAAATTCAATTGGAGAAGCTGGATTCACATAACAACTGCCTGATTCTGGTTTGTGATGATAAATCAAGGAATACCTGTACATTAAGAAAGAGGAAAATAGTTCCAGTGCATTTTTGGGCAAACATACATGCCTCCCCAAAACTCAAGTTAAAGCCCTTCTAGGTGTATTTATTCACTAAACAAAAAGGAGCCTTATTGGCAGGGAAAGATTTGGATAAATAATAAGAGTAGCCGGAGGGTGCCTACAGGAAAATAAAAAAACCTCTATTTCCTTCTCACATAGGATAGAGTAGAAATCGTAGGGTGAGATGGGGAAAAATAAGCTCCAGCCTTTCTGAGTTAATAATAGAATTAAGGCCAAACCATTTTTTGCATATACTCAAAAAGGTAGGAATAAGCCTTATGCTTGTGTAAATAGCTCCGATTTAGGTTAAATTTGAAATTCAATATAGACATGACAAAGTTTGTATTTGTGATTTGAAATTCAGTGGTAACTGATTCAGACCAAGCCTATTATGAGCTGTGGTGGTACACTGTTAGAATGCAGTATTGCAGGCTAATTCTGCTGACTGGCAGGGGTTCGATCCTTAAGGGCTCAAGGTTGACTCAGCCTTCCATCATTCTGAGGTCGGTAAAATGAGGACCCAGATTGTTGGGGGCAATATGCTGACTCAGTAAACCACTTAAAGAGGGCTGTAAGACACTGTGAAGCGGTATATAAGTCTAAGTGCTATTGCTATTCAAGATTAGATTTGGAAAACAAAAGATGCATTCATAAACTATAACAGGAAAAATAGCAGGGATTGTAGGACCATTACATCAGCTTAACTGCCAAAGTTTTCAACTACATCAGGGGTGTCAAACTAGCAGCCAGTGGGCCAGATGTGTCATGTGCAGGCCACACCCACCCAGGCTCCACGAAGGCAAAAAAAACCCCATGATACGTCATGATACATCACATGATGTGATCGAGTTTGACACCCTTGAACTACATATTTCAAGGGTTTTACCAAGGTAAAGGGAATTTTGAAACATTGCTCTATGCCTCTTTTAAGGCAGGAAGAGTAGAACTGAGGAAAGGATGACAAGAAGTTTCAAATTGACTTATATTTAGCAAAGACCATATACAGCCACTGTTCATTTACTGCCAACTTAAATTATCAATTATTCGCAAATATAATGGTAATAAATGACAAACAGTAGCAAGAGAAATAATTTTCAAAACAATGTATGTATTTATGGCCCAATTTTGGATCCTGACAACAGCACAAGTGAAAGTAACACTGGTGTTGCTACAAAAAAAATCTTCACAGTGTCTCTTTCTGTCTCTGTTACATGGTTCACTTAATGATCATTTCACTTAGTGACCATTTTTCCAGAACCAGTTGCAATTACTAAATGAGAAAGTGTAGAGAATTTCACAGAATCTATCCAATCTCCATGTGTTTTTTAAAATAAATGTTTAGCTTTTCATTTGTTTTACTGGTCCATCACAGGCTTGGGCTTTGCTGCCTCTATCCATGATAGCCAGTGAGCTATCATAGTTTCTTGACTAGACTTTCCCCTCCTGGGAAGATCCCATCAACACTTAGCTTAGTGGGATACCAAGCTGGATGGGCACACCGGCAAAGCTTGTTTCTTCTGGGTAAGATTCTCGAGAATAAAAACTAGCTTCTCCTCATAAAGAGTGTTGTTTTTTGTGTCTGATCCTTGGCTTTTCTGGAGTGTCAGAAAAATTGTATATCTTCTTGACATTTTCAAGGAAGAGCCGTCAACTCAGTCTGAACTTCATTGAATCAGTGACACAGCTTGCTGGTAGTATCTATGTTTGTTAATTAGTAGAGTCAGTAGAAGGAAGCTAGCAAGGTGAGACACAATGCCACAGAAATAGGCAGGTTGTAATTGGCACAGAATGAATGGCATTCATAGTTTTGCCTAGTTCCCATTCTTAAAAGCAGTAAATACTGTGCCCAGGACCTGTCAATGTAAGTTTGGCACATGTTCCCTCACTCAATTATGAACAATGTAAAAATAAGGTTTGACCCATATTCAGAGAGCTGAAAGTCAAACTCCCAGTTGTATTGGCAGGACTAGCATAGAAGAAGTGTCACATTTCATTAGTATAAGAGACAGCAAAGTGAGGACTTCTACTGGCCACATTTAAAAAGCTGAAACTGAAAAAAAGGAATGAAATCCAAAATAATTTAAGTGTCGCAGCCCAAAAATGTTTTGATAGGAAGAAGGTTTAATGATGGTATAAAACTCATTGTCTGAGGTTCATATCAGTGGCAGAGAAAACCCCTCATAATTCAACCTCTGTCAACATTCTTCATATACTGAAGATTGTACTGTTGTCTATTTTTCTACTATATTGATTCCACTCTTCTGTACTTGAATCTAATTCTCAGGCATCAATGGCTTTGACTTTCAGTTGCTGCTACTGAATACCAGGTTGGCAAATAATAAGGTTTACTTCATTCATGAGTTGATTGTGGAGGAGAGGCTTAACCTGTATTTCTTAAACCTGGTCAGATATAGAGGTAGCTTAAGTGTTCCTCCCCTCATGGAAATGTGGCTACTGGGGATTCAAGTGTAGTGCTAGTAATGATCCCTAGACAGTACTCTGTGGAGCAGTTATTGTAATCTGATAAATAGCCTTTTATTATTATTATTATTTATTGAATTTATATCCCGCCCTTCTCCTTGCAGACTCAGGGCGGCTGACAATCAGTTAAAAAATACACCAATAACAATTACAAAATTAAAATTAGTTAAAAAGAAATATTTAAATGTTGTCTAATTAAAATATGATTAAAAACCCCTCTAAAAATTGCCCTAGGCCAGTCCCGCTTGTTGGA